>NW_021167856.1:0-288218 GCF_004154835.1 Alternaria arborescens
ATGGCCTGGAAGGTAACCAGTTCCAGAAGATGGATACGCTGACTGCAGGTCGATAATGATGCAGATGAGAGATGGCGAGGCTCCGGAGCGAAAACTGTCCCGTTACACCGTGCGTCCCGGCACGCTTAGATTGACGTTAGGTATCTTCAAACGAACCTTTTGCCCTATTTCAACATTCCTAGAGTACCCATATCAGGTAGCCGAATAACATTGCTGGGACATCATGGAGAACTCTTGTGATAACATAATAAAGAAGGGAAGTAGCACGTTGTATAAATACATAATCTCATTGCGCCCCCCATATGTTGCGGCCAATAAAGAATATCTGTAACAAGCTAAGCTATTTATAGATAACACTAGTCTTCATCTCAGATACTACATAGCTAATCAGAAGAATCCTGTCTTAACGCGGGGCCGTTTTGCGTCATAAACGCGTTCAGAAGTCTCAATAATACTAGGACGTTTCACAGGAGTAGCAGGTAGTGGTTTTTCCAATACTACATAATTAAGGGTACCAAAAGGCCTAACGAGACTTTAGTCCTCAATCAGTTTCTCTAGTCTTGTTAGAAAGCCACTTATAAGAGTAGTTGTACTAGTAATTCCTCCTAGAGAAAACGCAATCACTTCGTCCATACTTTCCACTCGAAAATTTATTCGTCTTTTAAAGGGTAGAGGTCCTCTCAGTATAAACTAGACGCACTAAATAGGACTACCTTAGACAAGAAACCATAACAAGGTCTTAAGTAGCCGATCATATAAATATCTGAGACCTCCAACTAGGAGATCGAGACAACAATAGATGTATCCCAGGCAAAGATAACCATTTCCGTCAGGGATAGGCAAAGCATCCAACTCGAAGTAGAACATAGAAGCTAGCATTAAATCCACCACTAGAGTTAGAGTCGCCTTGTCCTCCTCAAGTTGTCGTATGACTGCGGCTTTGAGACTAGGTATCTGCTTTGCGTCATCTAAGCTAGGCTCGGGGCCGGTGAATTTTACGTTTAGCTAGTAGTACCGAGGACGCGTTTTCGGATCTAAAGAATTGTGAAAGCGTATCTATGCGTCCTTACTGTTTAAATTTCGCATAAAGCTTTTGAATAAGCGAGTGTAGAATTATAGGATAACAAGTCCTAGGCTCGCCAGCTCCGTCGCAAACCCCGTCCTAAGTGAGAGAGCAAAGTCCGGATTGTCTTTATGCGGCCAAAGGAAACGGCTTTCCTATTAAGCTATGCTAGCTAGGTTGTTATGTTGCAAACCCCTATCTTAGTAGGTACCCAGGCTGCTTACAGCTTGTAGTTTGAAGAACCAAAGCGCGGCCAATGTACAACATGCCCTAGATTTGTTAGGTCCTAGTATGTAATAAGGAGAGGTCCAGCTTACGCATCGCTCACAGTAATATCGTTCTTTGCCTTCTCAGCGCGAACGACATCGTATCCTACTGCTAATAAATAACCACTTGCTAGGAGGAGACTATATACTTACTAACACTCTTAGGTCGTTTTCCCCTATTATAGTTAGTGAACAGCTATAGAAGTGAATCATCAACTGCAGTAGTAGTAACAGCAACCTTAGTGTCATTCCGTAGCGGGTTAAACATCTGCAAATTAGAGTTGAACGTCTTCCTAAATGCTTCTTGTACAGCATCTAGACTGTACTAACCGTCCTCAACATATGCAACGATGAGCTGAAGAGCCCTTGATATTAATGCTTTTCGCCTGCCAAATGTTTTTGCAGCTACTTGTTCGTATCGCTGTATAGACTCCGTTGCGTCCTATTGTAACAAGAACATGCCTATAGCAACAAGACCGCCTACGATAGTCAGTTACATCGACGGAGTACCCTTGGAATTCTTACCAGCTGAGGTACCGCATACGAAATCAAAGTGATCTTTAATGGCGCAGCCTAGCGGCGCAAGTGTGCGGTCGAGCTGCTGGAGAAACACAAGGGGAATAACGCCCCGAACGCCGCCTCCATCTATGCTCAGCATACGTATGCCCGCTGTTAGAGGCACAAAACGGAACTTGTAACTTATGAAGTTAACTCCACACAAGATGCAATCTATAATTTTAAAGGTATTCCTTTCAGAGCGGCAACAAGTTCCAAAGATCTAAATGCATGGATCGCATAAGGCATAACCACATGTAAGGATCTTCTCAGGCATGCGCAAGAAGCATAAAAAGCACGTTCGGTGGCTCTTGAGGCTTGCTATGTGGGTATAGTTAGTCCTAAGAGTTTCACGGTGAATGTCGCTTACAGACGATGTGTTGCTAATATAGATCTCGAAGACATTCTTGAACTCTTAAAGCACCGCCGATATAAACTTGTGCTGAATATCCTCAAACATTGTATACGTAGCGATGGCTGCTTTGCATGGCGTAGCGTATAGCGCGTCGAAAAGGTAATCAGGCGCGAAGTCTATGCTCTATTAACTAACGTAAAACTAAGCAAGTCTGATCTTACTATAGGCGCCCGGTGGGTAGCTGGCGAGCAGCAGGGCTGAAGCTACAAGCGGTGCAGCGAAGTGCCACAGCCAGGCCTGGGAAGGCAACTGTAAGAAAAAGTCCGAGAGACAGGCTTCTAGAAGACTTGTTGTGAAACCTTTTGATCGTGAAGCGTTGGCGAGTTGAAATGGCTCGTCAATTTTAGTGCTGATATGACCTAAGGCTCGCTTTGTGAGAGCTTGAACATGAGTGTGATTAAATTGTGTAAGTTTGCCAGCGCGTTCTTTTATGGACTTTTCAGACATTGCTAGTAAGCGCCTCTTTAAAGCCCGTGCACGTGCTGCAGTCGACTTATACGACTGCAATCTAAGCACCTCGATCTCGCCAATGTTCAGATGATTAAGCTGGTTCTTATGGACACAGTCGTTTGTGTGCGAAGCCTGCTGGAGATGCGCGATAGCCTTGCTAGTCGCAATGCTTTCGTCGAATGTATCTAATGTTGTCTCTACAACTAACAAGATGCGGGGCACTGTCAGCAGATCTCGTGCCGTCGCAGCGTCCGCAAAGTCAGCTAGCCAGTTTGCGACAGCCTTTAGGCCTCCTAGATCACTAACAAAACAGCAGATCACACTGGAAAAGGGAGAGAAAACCCGCGCGCAAAGTGTCGCACTCACGTTTCAGATCTCTAGTAGGGACCAAGACGTTGCAGGTGTCGCGCTTCTAGCAGCAGACGGATTAGGAGGTTGTAATTAAGAATTCTGCATGCCACAGTCAATTATAACACACGGCGGGGATCCGTTTTGCCGAGGTAGCGACCAAAGATATACTTCTTTGTGCACAGGCACTGCGAGATCACCTCCCAGGAGTCTATCAAGAAGGATCGCCTTAGATCTCCGTCCTACGAAGGTCACAAAGGATGGGCGGTAGTTTCTCTCGACATTGTTAGCTTGAGATTCAGACAGTGCTGGTCTAAGTTCAGGCTTATAGTGTGTCACGATATTTCTACTACGGGATGTTTCGAAGGTTATCTAGGGAAAAGAAGTTATATCGTGCGATGTTGAGAAACTGTCTGATCTAGCGTAGATTTTATGCTGTCGGGCAGGCTGTTGCTAATTAACTATTTTTAGGGACTAGGGTCGTGTTTCCTGCGAACGCGCAAACTAAGGCGGGTGACTATTATGCCTACTACGAATTCGCGACGCTGCTTTCTGGTGCATATGCAGATACAGAGTCTTCTTAAGTTTAATTAAGTTCAGTAACATTAGATCATGCGTTAGGATAGAATTGCCTAATAAAGACTTTGCTGCAAGAAAATTATTATGCTACCAAGGAATTGCCCGCTTGCCGCTGCAAGCATTGAACTACAATCACAAGATCGTGCGGGAAAAGCATCAGGAAATCTCTTATGAGAATGTCAAACGCCTAGAAAATAGATACGAACAAGTCGGTTGCGAACGACTGCAAGAGGAGAATGTAATCAATGCGATCGTTAAAGATAGTGACCTAGTAGCGGCGTTATCTACTCAAGGCATGTCCTTAGATAACATGCGCAATCTCCAATAGCCACAAGATGCACCTGCATTGGAGATAGAGCATGTTTAGTATCTTTCTAGTATACACCGTATTGAGGCAGCACGACGATATTTAAACGAGAATAATAAGTGGTGGATTGTAAGGTTATTTTCCTATAGTCAGTCACGCGCTACTTAATCTTCGCTGGTGATACCTAGGTAACCCCAAGGCAGAAACCCCTAAACTAGTACTAGTTCGTATCATAGAGTTATACTCCAGCGAGAAAAGGCCTTTAGATAGGGAAATCTTCCGTAAGATAAGGCTATACTATCGGGAAAACGATTAAGAGGCCGAAAAACAGTAGTAGTCACACCTAGAAAAGTCTAAACCTAAGGATCTGCGACAACTTCTTAAACGCCGTTCACTTGCTGCTGGCTTTAATGCATTGATTGATATGCCAGGCTTGTGGTCTAGTTTGCAATTAGGGGCGCTTCATAGACTCTTAGGGCTGAAGTGCGATGAAGTATGCACTGTTCTAGGCATAGTCAAGAATTTCGCTGACAGAGACAGGAAATGACGTTATATCTAAATCATATAGCAAGATCTTAGAACACGATTCTGCGCTGCGGTAATACAATGTTGCCTCCATCCACCATCAATGCCGTCACTGTTTAGAATCTTGAACTTTTAGCTCCTAAACATTCGGATATCAATAGGAACTTAGTAGTTAATCTCATAGAACGCGGGGACATATTCTCCTCTTAACAAGATCGCAGCATACGCAAAGCTCTATTAGAAAATGTCTGTACCTTTCCCGGCGTCATTCCTTTATTAAGAACCTTTTTCAAAACGCTAAAGTACCTGGAGCCTCTTTGCGAAGCGCTCAGACAATTACTGGGCGAACAGATGAAAAGTACCATACGCTCCAGTCTCACCGGTCTCTTCTTCGGTTCGAACAAGAACATGGTTCAATTAAACGAGACTGAGGATGTCGAGATTCGGATTGCGCTCAGCCAACAAGACGCAATGATGGTTGCATATACGGAGCTGTGGGCATTCTGCAGCCGTCACTTTGATAGTTTAACAGCGTCTACACCCAGAAAGGAAACTAGAGAGTCAAAGCCTCTTGTGAAGGGACCTAATCCCGTGGTCTAGCAACATCTGGCGAGGTTCGCCTTGTCTCAAGGCTTTCGGATATCCCATGCGCAACAAATCACGACAAAGCAGAAATACCACTATGCACAGCTTGCTATAGATTATCTTCAGAAGGCGAAGCCAATATGCTCTAACTTCTCAGATAACCACATTTAGCGCGTTGTAACAGCGGTTAAATCAGAGGAAAGTTATAACATACCCGAATCTACCAGAGGAAGCACGCGTCTTAATCTCGACCAGAGAAATGGTCGTCCTTTCAAGCATAACTTTGCGGAAGAGAAACAAATCATGTTCTTTCTACAGCTCTACAGCAGTCCACTATGCGAGAACGCAGATTTGAGACTAATGCGCCGTGATTTGTTTTCCTGCATGTTTATCTCTATGAGCCTTTAGGTAGTGAATCCCAACTACAGCAAAGGTTTTCGCTAACGTATTACTAGCAAGCTAACTTTAGATCAACTACAAATGCTTAAGTGTTTAATAAGGATCCTATAGACCTTAAACCCCTAGTAAGCTCACCAGAACTAGATAAGTATGCTGAATTGCAATCGCGTTACGCGAAACTCAAACGTAAGTATCATGACATCTCCGCTCAGTACAATACACAAGTAGAACGTCTACGGAACGAGAATGAAGATCTTAAAGACTAATTACAGCGATGCTCGTCAGAATATCGGCGAGTCAAGGATGAACTGGACCGCTTCAACTAAGGAACATGGGTAGCAATGCACGAATTAGAAATAGAGCGCGCTAAGAGCAGTGACCTTCGCTTGAAGTGCGCTCAGCTTAGACGAGAACTCGAGGCTTTAAAGAACTCTGCAACACAGATTATTCCACGTATAGTCGAGTTACTAGAGCCTCTTGCAATAGAGTCTACGACGATGCCAGTGCTCGAAGATAGTGACGAAGAAGTATTAGATGTTCCACCACTATCCGATTGGAAAGAGAGAACTAGCAAAGGTTATGAGATTTTCGTCGTAGATTATACTTCCGAACAAGTCTTAAAGGGGTATAGCTTCGATATTAGCTCAAGCCGTAGGGAAGCTGTATCTCGAATAAGTAATGCATTGCACTAAGCTGCATTAATTGCCGAGGGTAAAGAGTACCACGTAGCAACAGTTCTGGGGAAACGTATCGTCAACACAGATCCTAAATTTCTTTTTAGAACAATCGAGACTTGTCAGACGTTAGCTATTGGGACTAAGAAGGGCATAGAGAACTGGAATTCCACTTTAAACAAGGCTGCGCCATCTTTACTGTCGTACCCATCGACTATTACCATCTAGCAGGCTACTAGTCAAGCTCTAGAGAAGACATCCACGATGGCCAGGAAACGGATGCCAGCCTTCAATAACGAGACAACGACGACTGACGGTTACGCGAGAAAAATAGCTAAGACAAAAAAATCGCAACAGCGTCTTATTGCCGCTCCGCCATCAACATCTGAGCAAGAACAAAGCTAAACCCTAGCCATGGCGTCATGACGTACCGTGACAGTGGTTGCCTAATCCAAGATTACTGCATTACTCTTGTGAGTTATTTTAATAGAGCGTTGTTTTGCATACAGCTGCATATAGTGAAGTCAAGTGTCTGGCGATACAATACTATAGCGCGCGGAGGGGGGTTTTAGTTACGTAGAAGTCGCTATATTGCACTAAAATATTGTTGTAGTTATGTTAACAAAGTGTCTGTGCAGTGTTAATAAGCTAACGCAGTGTCTGTGCGCTGTTTAACTTTAATATAGCGACATCTACGTGACCAAAACCCTCCTTCTGGGCCGTACGGTACAGTTACAGTGTTGTTCATGCGTCTTATTACTAGCAGGTCCATTATATCAGTAGAGATGTGTTGTAATATTTAATTAACATACATTGTTAAATCTCGTGCTCTCATCCTCTACACGCAGGGTGTGCGCTTCGGCCGTACTTACAAAGTAGATTTGGCTGTGCAATGGGCATGTATGTTATAAATAGAGCTTTCTGGCGCACTTTCTACACAGCACTACTGTTCTACCCCTAAGTTCATCTTCGACGGAAGTATTATGTTTCTAGGCAACGGGCTAGATGTAGATGTTCGACATAGTATAGGTCAAGGCGGGGTCGTGGGGAATAACCACACTTCACCTAGCGGCTGACCCGTCATCGTGTCCCGCGTATCTATCAATCCCACATGCCCTCCTGTAACTCTATCTCTACTATCGGCAGTATAATCGTGTATGTAAGGTGGAGGTGAGGAGGAAGTCGCGTTGCTGACGATCTGTACGTGGCCGCAGGAGAGACCATCTACGAGACTTTAATAGTGGGCTGGCCTTTTAATAAATAGATGCTGTCTCTTAACCTAATACAGTTAGTGTGGTTTTTCGAACCCTAATTATAGACATACATAGTCTTCGACAAACAGTGGCCAGTTTTGTCCTCTTTCTTCGGTGGTAAAGACAAGAGGTGTGATCCCAGGTTTTTCCACAACAATAGAGATACGGATTCTGTTATCGATCTGGTGGAGCTCTGCTGCCTTTTTGAAGATGCCTGTACACCGAGTATTAAATGATCTTGAGAGATTCTAGGGCGGTGCGCGTGGCATCTTGCTTTAGTAGTCGACAGATTTTAGATTCGGATTACTGGAGGTTCTAGACAAGCGATATGTGGAGGTTTCTAAGTGCTGATTACTGTCTTGACCATCGCGTAGATAAGGTGTTGGGGCGTGAATCACCTGACTACAGCGCGTTTACGGGGCACAGTTTTGGTTATTTGCAGAGAGGCGCAGACAGCAGATTGAAACGCGCTAGTGGCACAACTAGCGGCTATACTTGTCATCATCAAGATAACAACGTACTAAGGGTTAGCGGCTAATGTGTGGCTTATACCTACTAAACCGTTGTGGTGAAGCCAGAAAAGGGCACGTAGAACGGAACGCCTGCTGTCGAGAACGTCGCTATACTAGGTGCTGTTCCCAGGCTCGGTAAACCCAGTGTCTCTATCCAGTATCCGTAATCTTGTCTTTCGCATTCTTACATCACATAAAGCTATTAGCCTTGAGACAGAAGGCATTACTCTACCAGGCCAAGAAAGGTACCTAAACAACAATGCAAGTCATTATCGTGTACCTAATCGCGTACGGCTCGGCGGTAGGACTTCTACTTAGTTAGAGGCTATCGCAGTATCTCACCACGCAAGCCCGGAAGCGCGTCTTCTCGACTTTCACAAAATAGGCGGTGTATAGTGTCGTTACTCGTAGGCTTAATGGTAGCTCCAACGTTACAATCGTTGCTGGATTCGTCATTTTGTTACTCGTCGTTGCAAACATTGTCAGATCCACTGTATTCATCCAAACTCGGACTAAGCTATCGCTGCGTTTAGCAAAGCTAAGCGTTACTAACTTAGCCATACTGTACCTTGGTAGGAGGTCTAACATCCTGCTAGATAAGGTTTTTCGGCTGTTCTATACTGAACAGCAATTAATGCATTGGTGGATCAGACGTATCACCGTAATTGAAGGACTGATTTATGGTGTATTCGAGATCTCGCAGTTACGATCAGCTATAAAACCTATCAATCTCTCGGTACGTTTTTCTTCTAAGCTGGTTTGCGGAGTTTGAGCTAACACTACACGCAGCTCTTCGTTGTGTCGAGCACTATCGCAGCTACCTCTATAGTATTTGTTCGGCGCAGGATGCACGAGCTATTTGCTAAAACACATTCGACTCTTGCAGTTAGGATTATAGTCCTGCTCTTGCTTCATGTACGGGTTCTCAACACTTATATGCTTGTGTGCATCTCTATCGCAGCCTCGATATTTGTGTTGCAAAAGACGACTTGGCTTTTGCATTTCATCTATCGCAATTTCGGGTCTGGTCCAACCACTCGAGCGACTATAACGCCCGGAGAGATCTCAACGATCGAACTCAATACGAAGCGTCCTTGGGGCGTAGTACCTGGGCAGTTCATCTACCTCTCTTTACCTCGGCTTCGCAGGTTTGGTCTCGGATTTTAGGAGTCTTATCTATTCATAATAGCTTGGGTTCCTGAACAAGAGAAAGGTCAGGCGTCAACAATAATACTACTGGTCTAAGGTCATCGAGGATTTACGCGCATACTTAAGAATGCTAATACAGAGATTTCTGCTCTAATTGATGGCCCTTACGGTAGGTTGGATGCTAAATCTTTTACTAAACACGACAAGATTTTACTTATGTTAGATAGCATCGGCATAGCAGCTTATTTGTATGCAGCTTAGTACTTACTTCGTTCTTACGACCAGAAGACTGCACGTGTTCGACGGCTAACACTAGTATAGGTCGTTGGCTCCCAAGGTATATTCTTATGCTAAACGAGTTACATATCTTAGCTAAGCAGAATTTAGAATAGATGCGTGTAATAGAAGAATACCTATTCTCTCTACATAACATAGACTAAGAGAGAAAGATTCTCACTATTTTTTGCTATCTTCCTAATTAGTCTGCAAGCCTATCTACCCGCAAAGCGGTTACAGATAGACCTCAAGGGCCTAGAATTATGTCACTAGTAGACAAGCTTAATATAACTTAGTTCCTGGATAAGGAGTAGGGTGCTAAAGCAGGTAACATGCTTATATTAGGTAAGAACTAGGAGATCTAGCAACCTTTAGAGCTAACGTTTGTAGTCTGTAGAAGTCCTATGTTTGAGCAGCGCGCAAGGAAGGTCATCAGATTAAGTTCACATGAAATCGATTTCAGAGGTAGCGTCTTCTAGCCTAGCAATTCTTAGCCAGGATTTTAGAAGTGTTAAAGGAGGAAAGATCTTCACATGTCAATACATACCTTAGATAAGTCTAATAATAGACCATTCGTGAATGCTCGGCGCTAAGCTGGCATATAAAGGTTGGCCGTGGTCGTAAACTCCACCGTCGACAGCACATCAATCTTTGACAACTGACTCTGGATAACATGGAGAAGGCTGACCAAGTATGTACTTTCCTGACATCTCTAATGATGTATGCTGATGTGACTGCAAGCTCAGCTGGTGCGAGAGCTGCAACGCACTCGCAGCTTGTTTGCGCACCCTCTCGACCCAAATCACACAACAACAAAACGCTGCAGCCACTATAGAGGACAAACATACGCGAAGCATCGTCACTTTCCAGATATATCGCGCGATCATGCGGCGTGAGAGGAAAAAAACAATGCTAGCTCATAACGTCGATCCAAGCGTGCCGGGACGCACGGTGTAACGGGACAGTTCTCGCTTCGGAGCCTCGCTATCTCCCATTTGCAAGACTATCGACCTGCAGTTAGTGTGTTAATCTTCTACAGCTCTTTTTCTTTATAGGCCTCAAATTCCGGTACAAATTTTCGCGATGTCGCCCTTACTGTCGATCGTTTCGTTAACGCTGTTAATCGACCTTTCGTTAATACCCCCCTGTCTTTTCACGACGTGGACGATCTCTGCAAAGCTCGGAGGGTCTATTGGAAAGCAGAGTTCTCGAAGAATGTATTCCTAAGATTGAATGGGTATTCTAATCTATAAATGTACAGTCCGGCAGTTTCGCCGGTGAAAACGATGATCGCCAAAAGCGTTCTAACGCGTTAGGGCTCGCTAGTGTCTCTTAGCATGCCAGGGGCCCGCAGAAGCGTGCTCAGATATCTGTGTACCGTATCGTAACAAATTCGACGCTATGCCTATAGCACTCAGATACTAAAAATGGCTGTGGCGCATGCCAGCGGCTTTCTAGAAGCTTCTGCGGCCGGATGCTCAGCCTCGCTGTTGCGGCGCGACCTCGACGCCGTTCACGCTGTCTGGAGATGCCTCAACGGGTTCACTGCTGGCTCTAGTCTTCCGCTCGGTGGTTCTCATGGACAAGGCTAGTCAAGTGTTGGCAAAGGGTCTTCCACCTACCGTGCCCACTTCTTATCGTGCTCTTGCAGACCATGGCGAGGTTCCTCGCTCTACCCTTCATGCCCGTGCCCAGGGCCGCCGCTCGATAGAAGAGAAGGCCCAGAGCCAACAGTATCTCAGCCCGTGGGAAGAGGACGCGCTTGTCAAGTTTCTCCTACAGATGTCTGATCTAGGGCAGCCCGTGCGGATCAAGTTCATACCCCTCCTCGCCTTCTGCGTTGCCCGCAAGCGATCCGAGCGAGCCCGACCACTGAAGCCACCGAACAAGAACTGGGCGCGCGCCTTCGAGAAACGCCATCCAGACACGCAAGCGCGAAGGGTCACAGCACTAGACTGGAACCGCCATGAGAAGAACACGTATTGGAAGATATCCCACTGGTTTGAGGTGATAGGAAGGCTGCTGCGAGATCCAGCTATCTTAGCAGAGAACGTGTACAACATGGATGAAACTGGCGTGATGTTGTCGATGCTCGGCTCGGCCAAAGTGCTGGTAGGTAAGAACGACATGCGAAGCTATAGAGGCGCACGTGTGAAGCGCAAGATGGTCACCGCGATCGAGTGCATCAGCGCCGACGGTAGGTATCTGAACCCTCTGATCATATGGCCTGCGACCACGCACCGAAGCAACTGGACTACTTTTCCCACCCCTGGATGGCAGTATGCGTGCACTGCTACCGGCTACACTGACTCTTATGTTAGCCTACAGTGGCTGAAGCGGATCTTTGGTCCTGAGACCAAGGAGCGAGCGAACAACAAGCCAAGAGTGCTCATTTGCGATGGCTTTGGTACGCATGAGACGCTAGAGATTCTCGAGTATTGCTTTGCAAACAACATTGTGCTATGTCGACTTCCATCTCACACTTCTCACAAGCTGCAGCCGTGCGATGTCGCTGTCTTTGCTCCGCTAAAAGCAGCCTATCGCGAACAGGTCGAACGACTTGAGCGGGGAGGTGTCAACACGATCGGCAAGGAGCATTTTACTTCTCTGTTCAGCCCTGCACGAGCGAAGGCCTTTACGGCTAAGAACATCAAGGCCGGCTTCGCGGCAAGTGGCTTGTTTCCGTTCAACCCAGACAGAGTGCTTGACTCTATGCCCAAGCCAGCCGTAGGCCACTTCACCGTATCGACAGCTGATAAAGTCATCGTTGAGACGAGTTCCCAAGAGCAAATCCCCCCAACGCCCGTGACACTAGTGTCAGCAGAAGGTCTGATGTCCCTGCAGAATCTGATCATCGAGCAGGATGCGCATGCTCTCGACGCAAAGAGCAAGCAAAGCCTGCAGCGACATCTCCGCAAGTTTTCGAAAGCGGCCCAACTATCCTTTGCCAAGGGGGCCCTTCAGCAGAACCACATCCGACTCCTGCTGAAGGTCAACGACGAAGCCAAGGTGCGACGATCAACGAAGTCGCTGGTGCTGGGAACGGCCAAGGTCATGGGCTACGAGGAGCTCCGAGATGCACGTGCGAAGCGTGCTGAAACGGAGGCTTCTGAGGCGACTAAAGCTAAGGGGAAACGGGGTCAAAAGCGAACGAAAGCATCGTCAGAGGCAGACGCAACACAGCCAAAGCGAAAAATAGCGCGAGCGAGAGAACGGCTGGCGCCACCGCAGGCCTCGGTACCGTCATCCAGTGTCCCTGTGGCGCGCATGTACTAGAGAACACACTCGGGCCTCGCGCTGAATCATTTGTATGCTGAACTGGGCATTGTGTGGATAGCATAGAATAAAAGGTTATAGTCATGACCGATGCAGCGCAGACGTTCATAAAGCGAGCTTGCGTCATTTAGTGATTAGTGCGATTACTTCGTCGCTAGAGCACTGGCAAGCTCGCACGTATAGCGCGCTTGGGTTCACCTTTTCCGTCCTGTATCAGTACAGGCCAGGCAACATCAACGCGCTTCGGGTCTTTGCTACCCTGCTAAGCTCGCAGCGCCAGAGACGCGTTCAACATGGCTGCAGCTGCTCCACAGCCTTGCGGCTGGCGTTCTGCATGCGCGCGCGAAGCCACAATCACCCCGCCTAAGGCCTTGTGCGATGTCGTCGCCAGACCAAGAAAACAACACAGCGCGCTCGACTCAGCTCGCGCATTTAGGAACGCTGTTCTATCATCAAGACCTCTAGAACCGCACGGCTAACCATTGCTCTCCTCTTACGCTGACCTCTACAGCGCACGGCACGGCCATCCCGCCCTCGTCCTGATTACTAGGCTGCCACATCGAACCTCTCGCGTCTCATTTCCACCGCGCGCCCACCACACACCTGCACGCGTCGATGCATCTCCTTAAGTACGACGAAGATGGCCGCCTTACGATCCCTAGCTTTGAAGATGGCGCGATACCGCCTTATGCAATACTATCACACACCTGGGGGGCAGATGCGGAGGAAGTCACTTTCGCGGACCTTGCAGAAGGCGGAGGCGGCAAGCACAAGCCTGGCTACAAGAAGATTCGCTTCTGCGGAGCGCAAGCACAGCAAGATGGACTGCAGTACTTCTGGGTCGACACATGCTGCATCGACAAGTCGGATCAGGCTGAGCTCTCTTTGTCGATCCGGTCCATGTTTCGCTGGTACCAAAACGCGACGAAGTGCTACGTATACCTATCAGACGTATCGGCAAAGAAGAGGAAACTCGACGATATGCTTACCCAGTCCACTTGGGAGCCAACCTTTAGGTCGAGTCGATGGTTCACGCGTGGCTGGACACTCCAAGAGCTTCTTGCCCCTAGCACAGTCGAGTTCTTCTCTCAAGAGTGGAAAAAGCTTGGTAATAAGATATCGCTAAAGTCAGTAATTAGAAAGATCACTGGTATCCCACACGAAGCGCTCGACGGAGCTCCTCTTTCCCATTTCAGCGTTGACGAGCGGCTGCGGTGGAAAGGTGACAGGAAGACGAAACGCGAAGAAGATGCATGGTACTCGTTAGCGGGCATTTTCGATGTCGAGATAGCGCCAGCTTACAGCGAAGGGGCGGCCAGCGCATTTAAACGTCTAAAGGACGAGATCGACAAGCTCGAAGTATGCATTCGAGACATACGTCACACAGATCCGCGTCACGACAAGAAGCGCATTGAAGATACAAAAGGAGGATTGCTAGCAGACTCCTACCGCTGGGTTCTTGACAACACTACCTTCCAGCAATGGCAACAGGACCCGAACAGCCGACTGCTATGGGTAAAAGGGGATCCCGGTAAAGGCAAGACGATGCTGCTCTGCGGCCTTATCGACAAGCTGCAAAGTCCAATGTCTCAAACTGAGCTTTTGTCGTACTTTTTCTGCCAAGCAACTGACTCGCGCATCAACAGCGCTACGGGCGTAGTACGAGGACTGTTGTATATGCTCGTGGATCAGCAACCATCACTTATGTCGCATATCCGTGGAAAGTACGATCATGCAGGTAAGGCCTTGTTCGAGGATGCGAATGCCTGGGTAGCGCTGTCAGATATCTTCACAAGCGTGACGCAGGACAAGGGGCTAAAGAGAACGTATCTTGTCGTTGATGCTCTCGACGAGTGCGTGGTGGACCTGCCTAAGCTTCTTGATCTTATCGTCCTTACTAGCACATTGTCTGCTCGTATAAAGTGGTTGGTGTCAAGTCGAAACGAAAATCACATCGAGGAGAAGCTCAAGTCAGTCGGTGATAAAGCCAAGCTAAGTCTAGAGCTTAAGCAGAACGCGGAACAGGTGGCTCGAGCTGTAGATGCATACATCGACCATAAGTTGTCTTGTCTTGAGTCACTCGGAGAAGAGGATCAGCGAAAGCAAGTGCGAGATGAGTTGCACCGGAAGGCGAACGGCACCTTTCTTTGGGTGGCTTTGGTGATGCAGGAGCTTGAGAAGCCCGAGAGCTGGGACCCACTAGCTGTAGTTGAGGAGGCACCAGCGGGCTTACATCAGCTGTACGATCGCATGATGCAGCAGATCCAGCGGCTGTCAGCAAGGAATGTGAAGATCTGCCAGTCTCTACTCTGTATCACGGCTGTCGTATACCGTCCGCTCTACCTTGCTGAGATGGGCAGCCTGTGCAGGTCGGCAGGTCGAGCTACAATGGCAGCGGAGACTGTAAGAAAGATTATAACCATGTGCGGATCGTTTCTTACCGTTCGCGACGAGCAAGTCTACCTTGTTCATCAGTCAGCCAAGGACTATCTGAGCGACAAGATGCAATCTGCAGCCCTTCCGTCCGAAAACGAGGTGCATTATACCCTGTTTGCCCAGTCACTCGAGCTGCTGTCTAGCAGATTGAAACGCGACATGTACGGTTTGGTGGAGCCAGGCTGCTCGATCGACGAGGTCAGAGTACCCGATTGTGATCTGCTAGCGACCGCGCGCTACTCGTGCGTCTATTGGGTTGATCATTTTTGCGAGTCGAAGCCTAAGTCTTCAGGGAGCAGTATTAGTAGCCCGCAAACCGCAGACGTTGTCGAAGAGTTTCTAAGGAAGAAGTATCTCTACTGGCTAGAGGGGCTTAGTCTGTGTCACAGCGTAGGGAGGGGCGTCGTCTCGATAGAAAAACTGTGGTCGCTGGTGCAGGTGTGTCGCACAAGATTTGCACGCCTTTAATTTGACCTTAATGCTGACGCTAGCAGGAGATGTGCGACCAAGACAGACTTGCTGAGCTTGTTCAAGACGCACGGCGGTTTATCATGTACCACAAAGGCGCAATCAAGAGCTACCCTCTTCAGACCTATGCATCCGCACTGCTGTTCAGCCCGACAGGTAGTCTTGTCAGACAGCTGTTCAAGCACGAAGAGCCAGAAGCAATCAGCATTAGGCCAACTTTAAGCGAGGAGTGGAGCGCGTGTCTCCAGACGCTTGAGGGCCATAGCAGTGAAGTCAGCTCGGTGGCCTTCTCGCACGACTCGACGCGGCTGGCGTCGGCGTCCCACGACAGCACCGTCAAGATGTGGGATGTGAGCACCGGCGCGTGTGTGCAGACGCTTGAGGGCCATAGCGGTGCTGTCAGCTTAGTGGCCTTCTCGCACGACTCGACGCGGCTGGCCTCAGCGTCCTGGGACAACACCGTCAAGATGTGGGATGTGAGCACCGGCGCGTGTGTGCAGACGCTTGAGGGCCATAGCGGTGCTGTCACCTCGGTGGCCTTCTCGCACGACTCGACGCGGCTGGCGTCGGCGTCCCACGACAGCACCGTCAAGATGTGGGATGCGAGCACCGGCGCGTGTCTGCACACGCTCGAGGGCCATGGCAGTACTGTTATGTCGGTGGCCTTCTCGCACGACTCGACGCGGCTGGCGTCGGCGTCCCACGACAGCACCGTCAAGATGTGGGATGCGAGCACCGGCGCGTGTCTGCACACGCTTGAGGGCCATAGCAGTGCTGTCACCTCGGTGGCCTTCTCGCACGACTCGACGCGGCTGGCGTCGGCGTCCCACAACAGGACCGTCAAGATGTGGGATGCGAGCACCGGCGCGTGTCTGCAGACACTCGAAGGCCATAGCGATTATGTCACCTCAGTGGCCTTCTCGCACGACTCGACGCGGCTGGCCTTAGCGTCTAGCGACAGGACCGTCAAGGTGTGGGATGCGAGCACCGGCGCGTGTGTGCAGACGCTTAAGGGCCATAGCAATGCTGTCACCTCGGTGGCCTTCTCGCACGACTCGACGCGGCTGGCCTCAGCGTCCTGGGACAACACCGTCAAGATGTGGGATGTGAGCACCGGCGCGTGTGTGCAGACGCTTGAGGGCCATAGCGGTGCTGTCAGCTTAGTGGCCTTCTCGCGTGACTCGACCCGGCTGGCCTCGGCGTCCTACGACAAGACCATCAAGGTCTGGGATGCGAGCACCGGCGCGTGTCTGCACACGCTCGAGGGCCATAGCCATTTTGTCAGCTCGGTGGCCTTCTCGCACGACTCGACCCGGCTGGCCTCAGCATCCTACGACAAGACCGTCAAGATATGGGATGCGAGCACCGGCGCGTGTCTGCAGACGCTCGAGGGCCATAGCCGTGAAGTCAGGTCAGTGGCCTTCTCACACGATTCAACCCGGCTGGCGTCGGCGTCCTACGACAGCACCGTCAAGATGTGGGATGCGAGCACCGGCGCGTGTCTGCAGACGCTCGAGGGCCATAGCAGTCTTGTCAGCTCGGTGGCCTTCTCGCACGACTCGACCCGGCTGGCCTCGGCGTCCTACGACAAGACCGTCAAGATGTGGGATGCGAGCACCAGCGCGTGTCTGCACACGCTCGACGTTGGCAAGGCTCTCTTCCATTTATCGTTCAATTGCAACAGTTCTCGCCTCCTTACTAGAATCAGGTCTATCGATACTCAGAGCTTAGATACATCTAGCATAACAGATCTCAAAGAACCTGCGCGTCCCTTGTACGTAGGCACTAGCGTTAGCTCAGACAGGATATAGATTCAGCATGCTGGTAATAACATGCTATAGGTGCCGTCAGAGTATCGACCATCGCACTCGTCTGTGAGTGGGACTATAGTTAGCGTAGGTGTCAGGTCTAGAAGAGTATAGATCTGTAGTATAGACCTTTAGGTCAGTTGTATGTGTTTGTCGCATACATGCAAAGACCTAGCCTTCTTTCCTTTATCTCTTTCTTCTTAGTCTACTCTATAACAGAGAGGGACAGGGATGCACATGAATAAATAGTCTTTGTATTAGCGCTAAGAAGCTTCTAGAGCTGCTACAGAGGGCAGCTGTTGTTACGTTACGTTACTTAATAAATCTAGGATAGTTCTTGCTGTTTCTTAGCTTCTTCTACTAGAGAGAAGTTACGACTAACTATAACTTAGATAGATAATAGGGCCTTACAGTAGAGCATGCTGACTTGCACGCTTCTAGAAGCTGCTAGCACGCGCTACAGCTATTTCTAGCAGCAAAGTGCTATAGGAATAGCGCCGAATTTGTTACGATAGCATACGGCGATATCTAAGCACGCTACTGCAAGCTACTGCATGCTAAGTGCCGCTAACAGCGCACGTCCTAAGGGTCGCGTTTTAACAATTCTGCTGTCTGCGCAGAGAAACTGCTAGGATGTGCCTATATTACCCTAAGTTAACCTTCTTAGACTGCAGTCTTAATCTTTGCTATCTTAGCTTCTTTTTAAGCCTACTAAGATCTTTGCAGATATATACTGTCGCGAACAAACAGGGGAGTGTTAGAGGAGAGTTAGGAACAACGTTAACAGAATTAGCGACAGTACAGTTCACTACGCGCTTTTCGGCGTTAGAGACTAATGTGTTAGGAGAACAAGAGCTGCAGAATAGATGCGTATAGCGCTTATCTATATACAAGTGCGCTACGAGCAACCCGAAGGCCCGGAAGTGAATGTGTCCTGTTACACCATGCGTCCCGGCACGCTTAGATTGACATTACGAAACTTGAACGCAGAGCGGCTCAACTAGAGGCGAATGCAGCTAACCTCAGCAACACTATCGATACCCTATTAGCTAATATTCAAGGCAAGGATAAGGCGATTACACAGCTTTCAGACACAGTAAGGAAGAAAGAAAAGATAATACATGCTATACAGTGTGCTTCTGCGCTTATTCAATTGTATAATAGCTAAACCAATCTAAACAAACCCTCATAAGAACCAAATACGTCTTTCTTAATAAACATGTGCTTTCTAGAACCCCACGCACACATGTAGATCTTAGCATTAGATAAGGCTAGTGATGTTTACGCCATATCCCCCATGTCCTGCGCTGTGCCGTCTTACAGTGCCTGCATGCCGCGTACCGAAACGCTAATCAGAGCTGCATTTCCTGCCGGCACTTTTACGGGCATAGCGCCCCGCTCGTCTAAAATCTACACAACACCGCAGGTTACCCGAAGCAGGATCGTGCATACGATCCCGTAAGGCATACTAATTCAAGGCGCTTATCCCTCTGCCCCGTAAGGTATGCTCGGTCTTGTTGTTGGTAGTCCTGAAGCAGGATTAGGCCCTGCGCACATACATCCCGTACGGCATACTGATTTCTCGCTTAAGGCGCTTGTCGGGTTCTTTATCCCGCAAGGTATGCTAGATCTTGTTGTTGGTAGTCCTGAAGCAGGATTAGGCCCTGCGCACATACATCCCGTACGGCATACTGATTTCTCGCTCAAGGCGCTTGTCGGGTTCTTTATCCCGCAAGGTATGCTAGATCTTGTTGTTGGTAGTCCTGAAGCAGGATTAGGCCCTGCGCACATACATCCCGTACGGCATACTGATTTCTCGCTCAAGGCGCTTGTCGGGTTCTTTACCCCGTAAGGTATGCTGAATTTGGTGCTGATTAGCCGCCCAGGCTGTTTGTCCCGGCTTGCTGGATCTGCCTTGCGCACATGTGTCCCGCACGGTTTGCACGCCCATAAGGTTTTCAATCCCGCAGGGGACGGTACAGAACAGTATTAGTCAACTGTGCCGCATTCTCACCACGCCCGGCTTTTTGTCCCGCAGGGGACGCCGCGTGTAGTCTGCAAACTTTGCGGGGTACTTGCTTACGCACCCATAAGGTTTTCAATCCCGCAGGGGATAGTGCGGAAACAGTATTAGTTAACTGTGCCGCAACACGCCCATCAGGCTTTCTGTCCCGTAAGGGACGTCGCATACAACCCGCTAGTTGTTAGCTAGCTATGCCGCTTCAGCAGGCTTTCTGTCAGGGGGAGCCGTTTGTAGTGTCACATATCAGCAACTTCAACACGCCTATCAGGCCTTCTGTCTCGCAGGGTATCCAGCATAGGGCGGAAGAGCTCGTCGTCTATAGGTCAACAGTGGAGGTAGGAAAATAGTGATAGTTTCCCATATTTCTTAATGCATAGGGTAGCGTAGGCTTAGAGTAATAGCACGGCATGCTAGGTGGCAGGCTTTAGAAGAGAATTAGATTTACACAGTAAAACATTCGCAAGCTCTTGAGCGCCCTTTAGGGGACGCTCGCATACTTAGGTATATTTGTACAATCTATCAGATCCGCTCTACATACTGTAAAATCTATAAGGAGAGTACTCTAAGCGGTAGGCATAGCTCATAGGCTATCTCTCTGTATAACATAACATATTAATAGTTTGCCTAAAAGAATAGCGTCCTTTTAATGTCCCTTAACGTGTACAGCTAATTGAGTTCAAGGCTATTATAATGCACCTCTTAATAGACTTTGCTCTAGTAGCTCCTACTCTTTAATCTGATAATTGTGAGCGTATGTCTTAGATCCTTCTCTTCGATCGTTAAGAGACTATAAAGGCCTGTCTTAACTTCTTCTAAGACAGTAGTGCGTAGCGTGATACTCTCTATAGTCTTTGCTAAAATAATGCTATCCTTTAAGACTTGCCTAAACAAAGCCTCTTAGCGTTTGCGGAGAAATCGACAATGCGGGGCGGGTAGTGGCGGACCTAATTGTAGCAGTTCGGACTGCATCGTAGCGACGCTAGCCGTCCTTCTAGTAGCGGTGGGCGTGGATACAAGAGAGCTTAGTGTCGTAGAGGAACTTGGCAGCAGTTTATTCAAAACATCACTAGTTGGCAAAGGGGCATATCTTACTTGTAACATAGAGGATGTCACAGCTAACTGTTCTTCTGTTGCTGTAGTTGCGACATAGAATAGAGAGTTTAGGGCTATGCTAGCCCTCAGCGTATCACTATTAGTTGATTCGTTATCTTCTACTAGGTCTACAACAATCGATGCCTTTATAGTTAGCTTAGATGCGCTGTGCGACATATTGCAAGTAAACAGTGCTGCTCGATCTGTTAGTGTATATCTTTTAGTCGTTAGTATTTGTACTATAGGAACGGGGTGTCTTGTGCCTAGAAGAACAGCGCCAGTTTATTATAACAAGGCGACAAAGTAGATAGATAACGCGTGAATAATAGTCTAAGCTAAGGAAGAGACATAACAAGAGCGATTATAGTTTTATTTTAGGATAGACATAACTAGGTCTTAATGCGCAATGTAGCTAGCAGTGCGAATTTAGTGCAGGTGGTTTGCAGGCGGTTTGCGCGATGCAGATCTGCGTTTAGCTAAGGTAGCGCGGTAATGTTAGGAAACAAGGGTACGTAGGTACCTATGACCACGCCTAACTAAGCGCCTACGTTGTACAAGATTAGCGCGGTGAGATTAGAAACAAGACCACATAATTTAAGCAACAATAGTCGAACACAAGCTAACGGGAGCAAAAGAAGTGATATTGCTTTCTATTATTTGCCAGAACACTAACAAGCAGGGATAACGGTTAGTGCTAAGGGCGATAAATTCGGCTGTCCACCTGCTCTAGAAGCGCCCTGACAGCCAGATACTGACCGGGGACCTCCACGCGAATAAGGCACCCATCTTCCCTCCACGTGCTGTAGACTCGTCCGTCCTCTCGTACCTTCAAGTCGCGGATAACAAGATCCTCTAGTAGACAGCCACGGCGGCAGTAGGGTGGCTTGCGATTGTATAGAAGTAGTTCGCATGTAGCGCATCGGTCGGCATGACTCTTAAGCAAGTTCATGCGGAGGAATTCGAGTCTTGTAGGCTTTCTCGATATAGATTTAACAACAGGCTCTGCCCAGCGAACATGCGGATAATAGTATGTCAGCATTGTTTGATCCTTGTGTATTCGATAATAGCTTTGCTAAACGTATATATATTCTTTATAGATTACTATAAAAGCTTGACTACGCCTAACAAGTTATATAAAGCAGAGATTAGCTTTTAGTACCTGGCTACTGCGTCTGGTTTTAGTCTGCCACCCCTATGTCGTCTCTAATTTTAGGTTTCGGTTCTCTAGAGCATGGCAGTTCTAAAGGATTATTACTAGCGTTAAGGAACGCGACTACTTGCTCCACCCAGCCTCTGATGGCGTCTACGTCCTTTCGTAGGCTTTCGGCTGCTTTAGAAGCCTGTGCCACCTTACTGCTCTACTGTTAGCTAGGCTTATGGTGCAGCGCTGAAAACTTACTTGTTAAGGTTCTGTATTCTTGTCTGGTAATTATTCTTGAGTTGCTAGACGGCTATAATGACTTTGTCAAGATCACCGCGAATCGCATTAAAGCTATAAACTATGTCTCCTACAGCATTACTGCTAGGTGTGTGCTCGTGAGGTTGCATTTGTGCGACTTGTACTCGAGATGTAGGTTGCTCTAGATAGTAAATCGGCTGTGGGAGATAGACTTTAGGGAGAAACAGAGGTTGAGCAGCAAAGATGTCTAGGTTCGTGCTAAGAGCCGTAGGATCGTGTCCGGCGTTTGGCTGCAGAAAGAAAGGACTAGTAGTTAGGTTAAAACTAAACAGACTGTCCTAATCCTCGCTTTAAGAAGTTGTCTAGGGAGATTTTAACAATAACATTATAAGGTTTAGATGTGCAACTTAGGAATAGGCTTAGTAGATTTATTTGAATTTAGACTACTCTGCTACCTGCGTTACTTTGTCCTACATATAGACCTTAGACTAAAGGCTTAGCAGTGTCGTTTAGCGCTTACATTTTCTAACAGTAACAAGCGATAACAATCTATGATTACACGCGGCCTTGAAACATACTAATCTAGCTCTACGCCACTCTTCTACTTAGCCGCTGCTGCACGCCACAGGGCGAAGCACTCAAGCGGCACCAACTCTAGAAACGGAATTAGGATACTATAACCTAGTTCGCGCTCGACATACTAATGCTGCTATAGTCAGCGTTGTGCAAATGCGTAGCGCTTAATACTTACGGGATTCTAGAGCTTAGCAATAGCTAGAACATAGAAATTAAACAAGTTGTCAAGAAAGTCTACTAATAACTTACAGCCACTCCACTGTTCTCCGTTGTTAAGCCTAAAGGTCTTGTTAGATCCTCGTAAACGTCGTACCTCTTCTAGATCTCGCAGCTTCTTCTTTAGTGCCCTATTCATACATTCGAGCACTACTAGGCCAAGGCACTCGAGATCATAGTTCGCGGTATGCTCAGTCGTAGCGAATAAAAAATTGTCAAAATCGGCTAATACAGGCTTTCCGCTGCTACAGAATCGTATAGTACTAATGGAGATAGCGTTGTGTATCATTCCAATTTTTGCTATGTGCTGTATTGCGTAGAAGATCTAGACCATTAGCTACCTAGACACATACATTATCACAGTGCTAACTTACTGCACTTGCTATCACTCAGATGTGTAGATCTTCAAGGCATGTGTAAACATTAAGAACCTCTTCGAGGGTATATCTAGAGTACTCTAGTTAGAAAAATATTGCGTTCTTAGTTTCGAAGGATTGCTCAATAGTAGAGATGTGTGGGTGATCAGATAATTTCTTCAGCACCTCAAGCTGTCGACGACCGGTGTCTTTAGCTATTTCTCTTACCATCACCAGCTGTCGTTAATAGACGCATATCGACCGCACGTGCTTCCCCTGCACTAAGTCGCCCTGTCAGATCAAGGTTTCCTAAGGATTCTCAGGTAGTTCTCAATAGGTCAGAGAGCGCTGCCTGTCGTCCTCTATTGCTCGTTGTAGCAGTGCTACTTTCGTTAGTACTGTAAGTCGTTGCGATAGTCCTAGTTTTATAGGCACCTAGGGTCTTAAGTAGCGTTTAAACGCTTCTTCAACAGCCTTTAATACTATGTCGCATCGTTCAACTCACTAGAATTAGAACATCAGTTTTATTGTATAGTTTTGTCAGAACAAGTAACAGACTATTGTCGATACCAGAAGCTGTGTAAGGGCTCAAAGAAAACGTTACCGAATACAGGCGACAGAACCAGGGGTCAGGTGGCAGCATTCACCCAAGCGCAGATGCTGGGCACTAATAACTACCTTCCTACCTAGATACGTATGTCCATAAAAGGGTCAGATAAAGACTGTGTTCACACTATCTTCCATCATTCTCACTGTTTCACTTGCTCCTCAATCCATCAAATTAGTGATCATAGACGAAGTCAAAGCTACGTAGCCCACTTTACATCTATTGCGTTATTAACATCATAATGCAACCAATCGGCTTGCAGAACACTATCGTATGCTAACTTAGCCATTACTACTGCAAACACTAGAAAATCACGCCTCTCCTTAACTTCAACCAGACCTCTATCTGCAGCTATCGCAAATCCTAGAATAGGAGATCTAGAATTATAATCAAACACGTGGTGGGCTGTGTTTAGAGCTAGCTCGTCGCACAGAACTCAAAGCCCAGGTATGCAGGCTCAATCAGGAGCTCGCGCAATGGCAAGAGAGCAATCGCATAGCGTACGGCGCACTCGATGAACACAGGGCCGAGAATTCAAATCTCAAACTTGATGTCGAAGCTTTAACGGACGAGCTTCGCCACCTCCGGGAACAGGTATTAGTATGCGGTCTACGTCAAGCGCTAGCTTACATGTCGACAGGTCCAGCCGATGCCCAGAGATTCGCTGCCACCTTCGAACCATAGGGAGGATAAAAAGGCTGCCGATAAGGTACCACAGGATAGCCAACTGCCTAAAATAGAGAAGGATAATGCAAATTCGTGGCGCCTTAGGTTCATTCGAGACATCGAAGAATACCGAAGTAGTTTTGAGTAACTAGGGTGTTGAGTCGATTCAAGTTATTGTACCTTATGATACTGTTTTTATAAGATAACAAACGAAAAACCAAACATCTATTTTGCACACCTTCTTCGTTTGAAATTGATGCCTGGCGTCCAATCATCGTATCTCTCTATGGCAGAATCTTCTGCCTGAAACCCTCTCGGTACCGGCCTGAGGTTTCCCAATAGCTTGTTATGAACAGATTGGATGCTCGGGATAGCCAGTGAGAGACATGATTGCGCTCGGGATGGGCGAGAAACAATCGTACCTTTCTGGTCCGCTAGCCGAGTATCGTCTGCTAAACCTGGGCTTCAAGCTGTCATGTTCAATTCTACTCTGGCTGGGATGTGTGTCGTCGACAGTTGCCAGAATGATTCGTGCAACAATCTTTTGGGAACCCTGAGACAATAGTCCGTAGCCTTATGAGAAATCAGAGATGATAGTGTTAGGCCGATTATCGACTTTTGTACCTCTGTGCTTACCAAGCCAGGGCTCTCTTCGGGCAGCGATCTGTTTACAAAGAGAACAAAGAGTTCTCCTTTGCAGAAATTCGAGTTCGTCGATAGTAAGCGCAATCTTCCGAGATGATGATGAATTGCAGGCTGTCCAACAGTCACTACTTAGACTATGGCGCGTCGAGCTTTCCTCTCCGAGCAGTGCTTGTCTGTCATCTCTTGTGCTTTACAGCTATCCGACCGTCCAATCATGAATCCCTGCGAAACAACATTATCGCACTCTTCCTGGAGTTTATGTTGAAAGAGACACTCGAAATGCGCGCCCAAACTTGGCCTCTCTGTGTTCACCCATATAATAACCCCTCCCTGTGACTTCACCCGTTTGCATAAATCCTGAGTGAATCTCTTTAGACTTGGTATCTGAAGCCGGGTTCCAGCTATCACAACTGCGTCCGCTTCCCAAATATCGTTTTCGAAACATGCTGTGATCTCTGTATCATCGGGACATGGCTCGCCGTAGAGCAGGATCTTGGGCCGATAACGGCCAATAGTCATGCGCCTCTTCCCGCTTGATATGCGTGCCTGACTTCGACGAGTGCAACTCTCGCAAGGAAATCCGACAGTTTCCATGTAATGCTCGGATGATACTCGTTTGGAGGCTTGGCATAGTGTGCAAATGACCATATCTAGCCGCCCATGTAGTGAAACCGTACGGCTGGATAGACTTTCTAAGGATGTATCGAGGCAGTCGAAGTTCTGAGTGTAATGACGAAGGAGACGACCAGTCGCAGCAAGTCTGTCCATGAAGTAGTGAAATGGAGTTGGCTCCCGCGTGTCGTACTGATGGTAGAGATCACCAACATCTTCAGCGAATCCAGGCCGCGAGAGGGCGGAGATGTCGAATATATTGCGACTCGACATCTTAGTCCGAGAACGACTCCGGTAATCATTTACTTGCAAGTAAGTCAGCACGTGTATATGCGACAGCCTTTGAATAACTTACTTCCAGCACTAGTAGAGATGCCGGCGCCCGTTATAAACGTGACCCTGTGTGCATTCTGGAGTATCACGTCCAGCTGAGAAGAATGGCTTTCTTCTACATTAGTCTCGTTATTGATCCAGGTCGATACCTGATTTGGGGTACTGGAACTGGGCTTCGCTGCTGGGTACTCTCGGCGCTTGTAATCAACCGAAGAGATGCGTTCTCGAGGGGCGTGAACTTTAGGCATGGTGTGCGATGAGGAGACGACAAGAACTTGTGGGATGAGTGCGTTTAAATGCTTCGCCAGGCGGACGGTTTTATCTGATCATGCGCTTTAAAGTCGTCCTGTCGTGGGAGCCTGTCGCACCCTTGTATCATGCGTGAGCCGCTATACGTTCGCTGCAAAGCTATCATCCTGCATCTTGGGAAAATCTACTATCCAAATGGGGAACTGGCGCTTATTGCATGGATTTTAGGAACGTCTTTAGAATTGGCAGGCCGCAGCAGCAACAATCTTATGACGATGCTCAGCCAGTGAGAGCGCTCTAGGTATGAAGAGCCTTATGCGGGTGAATCTGTTGGCTCTCACAGTTCCAAGCAGAGTTTCTGCAAGGCGAATCTGCTGTGATGCATAAATATTTTACCGCTTGATCGCTGACTTCGTGTCAGCATGGCCACGGAGACCATTTTCCCTATGTCACAAGCTTCATGCCGCTGAATCTGTTGGCTCTCGTTCACTGATCAGAGCAGATATGAGGCAGACACGAAGCGGTGCATGAAGTCTCTGCCGCCCTGGGAACAGGCTGTTACTGACATGATTAAAATCCTTGTTCTCTCAGATCTTGGGCGTTAAGATACCGAGACAGATTAGCTCTTACAACATAGATCATGGTGTTATTAAGGCAAACATAGCAGACCGCATAAGATTCTTGCCACTCTGGCGCTCTTTTGTGGGTGATATGTCCCGAAATAGATGTTTCTCTATCCCTGAGCTTCATGTCCTGTAGAGCCATTGGGTCTCGCTGCACTGAGCATGTTGTTGACAAGGCAGAATTCTCTCGCTGCATGAAACCATCTGTCTCAGGAGGAAGGTGTGTGGGTGGCATCTTAGGCGGTCTGTAGGATGAGATGGGGGTTAGTCTCAAGTACCTCTTCCAATGATCCTATATTGAGTTCATGCTAGAGCTCTATATAAAGAGGCGATACGGTCCTTGATAAGTGCAGCAAAGATGACTCTCACTCAAAATCTACACACTTTTGCGCAAGATAGCTCAGAGTAAGTTTTAGTGGTGAGCACTATGAACAAGATGCTGACATGCAAACAGCCTCTACTTTCAAGTCAGTATCAGTTCTGATGATTCGATTACCTTCGGTCGTATCGTCTACCAAGAAAGTCCTATCCAACACACACACGGGGATCCTCCCACCCAGCAACCCCGTCGTCCAAAGTCTGCAGAGGATTTCAGAACCATCTCAACACTGCTTTCGTTCTGGGAGCTCCCTTCGACGTCTGAAGACCTTACGATTCGAGATGCGGTAGCTTCCTGCGACGCATTTTTGATCAAAAGCAATAATATCCGATGCCGCATCACGTACAGAAGCCAAACTCTGTCCAGTCATGCAATAATGCGTTTTGCAAACGGTTATGGGCGGCCTCTGCAAGATCTTATATCGTATTTGAAGGTGGAGAACAAACCTCGAAAGTACAAAGATCTTAGAAAGATTTTAGCTCACGCCCAGCTGCACAACAAGCTCTTGGAAGTGTATTGGAAACCCAACTAGATGGATCTAGAGGATGCGGTGGCTGAAGGTTACATTTCCCTTGTAAGGTCCTTTCTGTGGCAAACCAGGCACCCCTTCATCACAGCAACCTTTTTACGATTGTTTCCGAGAACTATAGTGTACGGTCTTCTATTGAGTTGTCTTCTAGTTTTTCTTTTTTATTGCTATCGCAGTCTATTTGGGTAACATACTACCAGCCTCGAGTCTCTCCACAGCTTCCTGACGAATTCTATTTGATGCTTTCACATGTTGACGCTGTCTCAACACGCACCAGATGATTGATGCCACGAATACCACAAAGATAGCTGCAACTACTCCGATGACTAAAGGCGAGCTGAATATAGGCTTTTTGCCGCTAGTAGGTGCTGGGGTGGTCTTAGCTGTCGCTGATGAAACCATCTTGGTCTCGGACCTTGACTTCTGAGATTACGTTAGTTGTACGCCAGAGTCCTGTCGGGGTAATCTAACTTACCATATATTAAAACGCGCTGGAAGATCGCTTTAAGCCTTTTCAGCCGCGAGTCTTCGTGTGGGTCTAACAAACTCCAAAGGGTCAGTTAACTCACGCAGATACCGAAAGGTGTACTTACGAGTATAGTGGCAGGTTGTTTTGCTGCTGTTAGGCAGTCCTTTTCAGCGAATATCGAATAAAGATAATACAGCACATGTTCATTACGACATTAATGCATGTGGTTACGAGGGTCATTTTATAGTTCCTTCTTCCCCACTGCGACAACCCCTCCGGAATCAGAATTCAACAGTGTCTGAGGCAGGAGTACGTAACCAGTTCCCGGGTCCTGTCGCAGTCACAAAAGCACGGATACAGTAAACGGTATCATATTTACACTGTAAGACCTGATGGTATGGTATCCGAGCTTCAGCAATTGGGTGTTCCAATGTCATCATAGTATCACGAGTAATTGTCCAGTCGTATCACTCTAAGATCACAAACAGGGAGTCGCTAAAGAAGATTCAGTATTGCATAATTGATTAGATTCGCTCGACTACATGAATGAATCAAACGAAGCTATATGTATTCTAATAATTCGGACAGCCAGTACATTCTTCGTGGTTTTGATAAGCTTGCGCCCATACCTGCTTAGAGGTAAGCTAAGCTCTAAGAGAGCTGGAAAAGGTTTACCTCTTAGTCGCGGTAGCAATCATATACAAGGATTGCTCCTTCTCGTTCCACTGTGATGTACACCTAAGCTTCAGAAGCTGTTATGTGACACTCAAAAGCTTCAACGCCTCCTTCGTGGCAGGGCATAGATTCATAGCTTTTGTCTTGAATATAGAAGCTAGTGTGATAACACTGAGGTCTGTGAGAACTAACTATATCGTTTGCATGCTGAGAACTTACATGGGATAGAATAGTATGCAAATGCTGAATGACTTCTAGAAATCTAAATGGCAGCTCAAAAGCATCCTCTTCACTACGACGGTCTATGCCTCGGTGATGACATTGATGCACAGAGAACGCTGGTGGTTGCAGCTTAGCTGGCAAAAAGCCCCCACCTGCCGTCGGGGTATCTGTGTATGTGGGAGGATTATCTGTAGTAGTAGTGGATTCTGGGGTTGCAGTGGGTGTTACCATAAGCATTTCTAGAAAGTTAATGCTTACAGCACAATTAAACTCAGCAGCAGATAGCGTTTAGGGGACTAGATTGTATAGAACGTCTGTCATGCTATCTTTAAGCAGGGGCTCGTGCAACTCCGCGGTAATCATGCCAGGTGCGCACGCCATGTGCTCTTGTATAGACGACATGTGCTGTACATAGTCAGCGTGCGCATACCATACCCTATAGAAATGCTTACTAGAGGCTCAACTATTACTAAATCAAAGATCTAAACTTCACCTAGCCTTTTAATTTCTATATATACGCAAGCTCTAGAGGACTGCGAGTATCAGCTAAGAAGAAGAAAGAGAACATCCTCTTCATTTAGTAGTTCAATAGTATATAGGACATTTTAGTATTCGTGTATAAGCCGTTCAATGTTCAAGAAGGCTTAGCTCAATTAGACTTCAACAAAACAGCTAATACCAGCAGCACAAGAGCCAGAATTCTAGTTATAGTCAGCGAAATGTCCTAAGTCTCAAATTATAAGGCCTTACAACGCCACGTTCTAAGAACGAGTTTTTAATGTGCTTTGCGTAAGTCCGATAGTCTTCTACGTTTAGTAGACCCTTTGTTACAAAGACAGAGCTGTACTTTGTGTTTCTAATCTTCTAGTAAGGATCAGACGCGTTTTCTACATACGCGGGAGGTGCAGCGGACAATAAGTCTATTATTAACATCGAAACTGTATTGGTGCAGACAACGAGTGCGAAGGCGGGGCGGGGATCTATTTGAGCTCACTAGCAAAGGCTGCGCCGTGTAGAGCGCTAGGTGAATCAAAACTAACTACTGTAATTGCGCCGCATTAGCAAAATCAGCCTAAGCGCCTCGTGCCAACCATTCGTATCGCGCGATACGCCTATGTTCGGTTTACAGTATACAGAAGTCCGTTTATTGTTTGTTGAGCTGTGCACCGCCTACACGAGTTTACGGGTTCCAGGATCCAGCTTCAGTTATCCGCATCTGACGCTCACTATCGCTTTTGCTGTGCTAACGCCTATATAATACCTATAATAGCTAGCTAAACCGCTAATCCCGCTCACCTTCAAGGACACAGCATGTTCATTTTAGCTATCTACCTCAGCTTCATAGGTGCTGCAGGCTGTCTGCCGCAGCCTACAGTGCCGCCTGCAGTCGCTACTTATTACACTTTACCTATCGACTTTGCGGTAAACCTCTAATCCTCGATCTATCGCCCATGTTTCTGCATCCAAGATCACAACGCGCTTGTTACTTCCTTAGGCAAAGACGAGCTATGTCTAGTAAGCTAGACTAGCACCTTAATCTTAGTTCTATAGGCTGATTCATTACAGCTTGTACGCTCGGCGGAGGCGGAAGCCGCAGGTCTAGATCCAAGGCAGTACAGTCAATGGTTCTAGAAAACGACAGAAGGATACCGTTACTCGTATGCAGAATGCTAGAGGGACGACATCTCGGTGTGTCAGATGGTTCTTGGTAGTCAAGAGCGAATGTAGCTAGGCTGGCAATACAACTAGAATAGAATCGCGACGGCCGCAGCTTGGTTTTCTGTTAACTGCATAGCAGTATAAAGTGAATCTATAAGTATGTCATGAAGGTCTAGATAATGCGTAGTACGACTCGTTCGACCTACACCGATCGCTATGACAGTCCTTCTTGTATGTCGTCGCGTTCTTAAAAAGGCCGCATTAACACCCCAAAAGCTTCGCAGCAAGCTCTTTTCGCGCAGTGTAGAGTACTATAGTAGCCTATCAAGCGTTGAGTCATGGGACTATCGAGGTTAACAACCTAGCTTGGTAAACACTCTAAGACTAACAACCGAACAGATATAGGTATCTAGGTATCTATGTACAGGTAACAATCTTAACTTTGTAGCCTGTGAGAACTCCTGAACCCTAATACCTAACAACGCTTGTGACTGCTACATTGAAAGCACTCTCGCGAGCCTGCAGAGATTAGCGGGTATGGGTTGGTACACGAGGAGCGGTGAACTTTGAATTCTAGTGCTAGTCGGGCAGTCGGGTCGACTAGTACATGTAGAATCGCCCGTCGACACGAATTGATAGATATAATTATATTGACTTCTGCTGCTCGACAGAATTGATTGACCTTGCAGAATAGGATAGTGAAACGGCCTCGATGGTTCACGGCGAGAAGGTATGCGTATGAAACATCTGTAGGGTTCTGCAGAGATAGTTAGCTCAATCAAGCTGTATGTAAATTAACTTGATCATACCACTGCAAGCATGAACCTGTTGTCGTTCGTCACAATCCTGCCACCATCCGTCCAGATCCTCCTGTCATTCATCGCGCCCCTGTTGTCGTCGACCGTGGCTCCAACCGACACGTCCCGGTGGTGAGGACATGGGCATGGTCTAGGTGGAAGTTCGTCTAGCAGCTGGAGGACGTTGCGCGCTTGCGATTCGAGTCGCTTTCGAGAGGATACCAGGCAAAGCACCAAGTTGCTCGGAAGTGCTGTACAATCGTGTTCCAAGTAGTTGACGCTGGGCGTCCCGACGGGAAGTTGTCTGAGTGATTGGGATGGATGTGAGAGGCTGTAGCCAAGCGGACGTTGCGGACCCGGTCGTTCGGAGTCAAGGTTGAGCTGCGCTTGTGGCTCAAGTTCCAGTTGTAGCGGGCTGGAAGGACTAACAGCGATGGCGAGCGCGACGGCACAAAAGGCGATGGAGAGGGTTGTGGGACGGGCGATGGGCTCCGGTTGTGTGGCCGAGTGGCTGAGTGGCCGTGCGACACTTTTGCCAAGCGCTTCAGGACACCCGAAATCCAGCTCGGATTGGAGGCGGGGCTAGGTTTGAAGTCACCGGCGTTTGGTTCGCGTCAACGAACACACCCAGCATCGAAACCGCAACTGGCTTCCAATACAGGCATCGTCTAACTTCGATACGCAGTGCAATAGATGACTATAGCTGACGCGAAAGCTTACATGTTATAGAGATAAACCGTCGCGCCGCCCTCTAGCTCCGCAGACCCGCCGTTGATCCCTCGTCCAACCTACTACGTCTTCGTACTCCTCAAGCACATCGCAACCGATACATATCAAGCCGTAGACGAATACATGACTTCACTTGGTATCAGCTATCCCTACCTCATCAAAATCGCTCAAGATGTCGTCACGCGAAGCGCAGCATATCCCGCAAAAAGCACCATCTCCGACCCCCTTCTCGCCTGCGCTGGCGATGGATCCCATCAGCGACGCCGCCGTAGGCCGCAGCTGTTGCTGTAACATGACCATGTCCTGGACCCACACAAGCGCTGCGTTGTCGGTAGGACTACCTATCTCTTTAAGCTCTGTAATAAGAGCATAAGTGCTAGTAGGATTCGTGCGCACATATGCCTGCCGCGTCCCATGCTCTTTGAGGAAGTCGTAGATATACTCAACTGTTCTGCCCTTAAGCACCGCCGTCATCTCAAGAAAGACAACCCCTAGGCTCCAGATATCGGACGACGTGTTCCGAGGTTCGTAGTTAGCCACCTCAGGCGCACAATACCTCGGCGTCATTCCATTCACCATGCTGGCCGTCGTGCTGCCGTCTTTGTCGGTGAAATCTAATGCGAGCCCAAAATCTGTATATAGGACATTTCCGCTATGCACTAAGATGTTGCTAGGTTTGATGTCTTTGTGCCGAATGCTTTGCTCGTGCAAGAACTCAAGCGCCCGAGCCAGACAGCCAAAGAAGGTACGCAGCTCTCGGTGTCTGGCCGTGTCGGCGCGTGCGAGGTAGGTAGACAGGTCCATGTCAGCAACGGGAGACATAATCAGACCCATGTACTTTGGGTCAGTGTAGCTCCCAACGAATTCCACCACGTGGCGGTGCTTTATACGCTTCAACGCCTTAATCTCAGCAATAAACTGTTTGACGCATTCCGTTCCTCGCCCACCAAACGCGGTGCTCCGCGACACTCGCTTCAGTGCATACTCTTGGAAGCTGATCAAGCTGAGAACCCGGTCAACCTGCCCGAACCCCCCAGAACCGAGGATCCCTTTCATCTCGAGCGGAAGAGGCTCATGTTCTCGGAAAAAGCAGTGCTGGCCCTTTTCGCCCTTCTCAAGGTCCACAGACTTGGTGATTACTAGGTCCTGGGCAGCCACAAACTGTGAGCGCCTGCTAGGTCGAAGACATAGCGGAAGGCTTCGCTCAGTAACGGGGAACCAGTGATCGGAGAAGCCTAGGTCGATAAAAGTGTCAAGGAGGTCCAGGCAGCCGATCGTCCGAAGAACCATGTATGTTCTTGGAACTTTGCTCCATTGCAGATTGACTTGACTTAAGAGGAGCGAGACCTGCTGAATCTCGGAGTCGGTGTATGCTGTTCGTCTTTGGTTGCCATCGGCAAAGAAGTCGCTAAGTCGGCTGGACACGATGTCTGCGAGGGTGTTCGTCGGGGCAACCGGCGCCTTGGCAAGTACCATCTTCTGCAGAAGTTCTTTACTGGCAAGGGTGTCCTTATGATCCGCGCCTAGCACCTTCTCCCGCTGCTCAGCCGACTCTCGCAACACCTGCTCTGCTTCCGCGTACTTCTGCTGGTTATAAAGCGTGGCAGCGAGCCAGTACTTGCTCCGAAGCGTTTCGACGTGCTCGGCGCCTAGCACCTTCTGCTGCTGCTCAGCCGACTGTCGCAACAGCGGCTCTGCCTCGTCGTACTTCTGCTGGTCGCGAAGCGTGGTTGCCAGCCAGTATTTGCTGTTAAGCGTGTCGACGTCTTCAGCGCCTAGCACCTTCTCCTGCTGCTGAACCAGCTGCCGCCACACCGGCTCTGCTTCCGCGTACTTCTGCTGGTCGCGAAGCGTGGTTGCCAGCCCGTATTTGCTGTTAAACGTGTCGACATGCTCGGCGCCTAGCACCTTCTGCTGCTGCTGAGCCAGCTGTCGCCACACCGGCTCTGCTTCCGCGTACTTCTGCTGGTCGTGAAGCGTGGTTGCCAGCCAGTATTTGCTGTTAAACGTGTCGACATGCTCGGCGCCTAGCACCTTCTGCTGCTGCTGAACCAGCTGTCGCCACACCGGCTCTGCTTCCGCGTACTTCTGCTGGTCGTGAAGCGTGGTTGCCAGCCAGTATTTGCTCCGAAGCGTTTCGACGTCTTCAGCGCCTAGCACCTTCTGCTGCTGCTGAACCAGCTGCCGCCACACCGGCTCTGCTTTCGCGTACTTCTGCTGGTCGCGAAGCGTGGTTGCCAGCCAGTATTTGCTGTTAAACGTGTCGACATGCTCAGCGCCTAGCATCTTCTCCCGCTGCTGAACCAGCTGTCGCCACACCGGCTCTGCCTCGTCGTACTTCTGCTGGTCGTGAAGCGTGGTTGCCAGCCAGTATTTGCTGTTAAACGTGTCGACATGCTCGGCGCCTAGCACCTTCTGCTGCTGCTGAACCAGCTGTCGCCACACCGGCTCTGCTTCCGCGTACTTCTGCTGGTCGTGAAGCGTGGTTGCCAGCCAGTATTTGCTCCGAAGCGTTTCGACGTCTTCAGCGCCTAGCACCTTCTGCTGCTGCTGAACCAGCTGCCGCCACACCGGCTCTGCTTTCGCGTACTTCTGCTGGTCGCGAAGCGTGGTTGCCAGCCAGTATTTGCTGTTAAGCGTGTCGACGTGCTCGGCGCCTAGCACCTTCTGCTGCTGCTCAGCCGACTGTCGCAACAGCAGCTCTGCCTCGGCATACTTCTGCTGATCATAGTATTCTCGTGCCAGCTTGTACTCCTTTCTCCCTTCATCCTTCTCAAACGAGGACATCGTTGGTACTGATTGTAGAAAGGCGCGGGCCAGTCGTCGGTGAAGCTAGAGATCTATAATCGATACGGATGGCGTCGAAGGTCGTAGGAAGAAGTGCAACCTGGTTGGAGGCATGAAGACATAAATATGAATGATCGTTACATTTGGGGCATCGATAATATTCTGGTGGTGGTGGTGGTGGTGTTGGCTGTGTTGGTGGCAGTGCATGTGGTGTGCATGCGGAACGGCCCCAGCCCCCAACCTTCAGCTGGTGGGCTATGCTGCCGCCTCCACAGGCGGAACGATTTTGGTGTGCAGCGAGATGTCGTCGTCGGTGGATCTCCGCTTCTACAACAGCTTCATTTGCGTCAACGCACAATCTACACACAATAGAGGGCTAGCTGCAGAAGCACATAGCATGTATTGATGAGGATGCTACTTCGGGAGGAATTCTTAAAAGGCCTGCGCAGAATTAAACACGGGCCACTACAGACCAACTAATTTTAGTTCCGATGCCAAGGGGCAGGCCTGCGACGGTGATTTGCTGTTGAACTAGGTCCCTTACAACACATAAGATTACTCTACGACTAATGCTAGACAACCGTGGGCATTGCTAACTGTGTATTGCAGAATTTACCATAAAAAGGACTGCGCTAATGTTTCAAGAACTCGTCGCGGTGATCATATTGCTTCAGCAATATGCTCCAACTTCTTCACAAGATCCAGTTCGGTAGTATCTTGTAGCCCCGATGGGGTATCTGACTCAGACTTGGATTCGGCATCCATGACCAGGCAGCGCTCAACAATGTTGCGTAGAGAATCGCCACATGCAGAGGCAACTTGCTGTAAACAAGATTCGGCATCCGTTGCGTTCCTCGTTAACGGGTTCTGCAGAAGCCGGAGCTGTATTCCTCGAAGCGTCGGTGGCTTAGCCTTCGGGAGATTCTCCAGTCCTACTACGTCCTCGATAGGCTTCCAGAGTGCAATTTCGGTCATCACAACACCCAAGCTATAGATATCGTACGATTTGCGATAGCTACCGTCCGTTTGGCTAGATTGCGCGTTCGGATGGCGGTAAATGTCTTTGGCAGGTTCAAATCCGGGTTTCTCGGTCCATTGGTCCATGATGCTTGGACGAGAAAGCTCGAAACCTGAGACGAACGGTGTATCCAGATTTGGTGACAAGGACGAGGAGAAGAAGACAATGTTATCCGCTCGCAAGGCCTTGTGCAACCAATTCACCGCATGGAGGTCCTGTATACAGCGAGCTAGCGCTGCACAAAGCGCCACACGTGCGCTGAGTGACGGTTTCTGGGTTTGTCCGAGCAACTCTCGAAGAGTGGTAATCCTGGACTGCGTAGTTGACGGTCCTTCGAACACAACGCCAAAACGAGTCGCATCATCTGCGTCTGCAGTCTTGATATACCCAAGACATGGTGCTGCTCGGAAGCCATCCGGCTTAACGGAGCGTAGGAGGTCCGTCAAGAGGCCGATCCGCCACTGGATCTGCACATCATCGGGGCGTATAGCACTGTCAGTTGAAACCTCTTTCCACTCTATCCAGACACTTCTACCACGATAGATGGCCCGTGTCCGTTGCTGTAGACTCTCGGGCTCAGGCATCTCTTCCTCGAACTGGAAGTCGATCAATGGAAGTTGTGCGTCGATAAAGTTGTTAAAATCAGGAGCCGCTGCTGTGTGATCCAGCTCGTTTATCTCGGTGAGCTGGATCTTGACCTGGGCCAGGCGTCTAAGGTAGCCTTTCTTCTTATCCTGTGCCGCCTGCTCTTCTGCAACTGCTTGAGACAATGCATTGCTCACTAGATCAGCTCCCGGAGAAAGATTCTGTTGGTATTCTGCTGCCGGACACAGCGCCTTAACAAGAGCTGTAAGATCGACAACGTCGTTGCGAAGCTGCAGGATCTCTAAATAGGCCGTAGTCATTGAATCCTGCAGTCTCCGGAGCTGCGAGCTGTCCAATAGAGTGATGAGGAACGAATTCAAATTCTCGACTCTTGAAATCAAGCTTTCAAAAGATTTCTTGTCCACAGCTGCCCAAACGAGGCGTTGAGGCTCTACCATGATGGTCCGCAAATTCTTCGCCGTTTCAGCGATGCTTTTCCCCAGTCTGCAAACGCGATCGGCAGCGTCTGCCCGCTTACTTGCAGGTGCCGCTCTCTCAGACTGCGCGTCGTCGCTCGCCGTAATACAGAGAAGGCTCATGAGATCGTTGTCCGGCTCCGAATGGTCGTCCCAGGCGATATCGCTCTTTGCCACGACTTTTTCATATTTGCCGTTGGCTGCTGCATAGTTCTCAAACGAGGCCTTGATCTCGGCAAGGACAGCCAACAACAAGGAGCGATTGACTTGAAGGGCACTGCAGATAACTCCATCTTTATTTAACACGCCAGCTTCCAATGCAAAGTTGAGGAAGCGCTGTTGCTCGATGTGAAGGCGCACAAGCAGGTAACGATGCGTTTGTGGTAGATTTGCTGCCTCTCTATAGAACTTATAGCCTGCAATAAATCAGCTGAGATTATACATGTTTGAAGACGTCGAGACCTTTGACACATTCGTCTGCGAGCTGGATGATCAGAGACGTCACGCCAACCGCAGCGCCAAGAACGGACAACGGGTCCCCCATCGCAAAAGACAGACCAGCCGTAGGGTATTTATGATACGCGACTTGAACTGTACGCTACTGTGATTGTGTGAATCATCACTACTCTTCCTGTCGCGACGGGTCGCTGCACATCGAACTCGTACCACCCGTGGGGGCGGCACAACCCACCAACTAAAGGTTGGGGGCTGGGCCGTTCCGCATGCGGACCACACGCGCTACCGCTAACACAACCAACAGTACATCCATTACCACAACCAACACCACAACCAGCACCGAAGCCTTATGCGAAACGACTGTTCGTGTTCATGTCTGTACGCGTCCTGCCGGGTTACGCTCCTCTCTACGACCTTCGCCGCCATCCGCCTCGATAATAGATCTCTAGACCTACCGACGGTCGGCCTACGCCTTCTTACGATCGATACCAACGATGTTCTCGTTTAAGAGGGATAAAGGGAGGAAAGAGTACAAGCTGGGACGCGAATACTATGATCAGCAGAAGTACGCTGAGGCTGACTGTTACTCCGACAGTCGGCTGAGCAGCAGGAGAGGGTGCTAGGCGCGGACTATAAGAACACCCTTGCCAGTAAAGAACTTCTGCAGAAGATGGTACTTGCCAAGGCGCCGGCTGCGAGACTCAACTAACAGAATAGGCTCATCGGCCGGCTAGAGATGGACCTCGATCGGTTGGCATCGCAGCACGAGCTCGCTGATGCGTACGATGACAATGGGCAAACAAAAGAGGCTGTGGCGCTGCTAGAGCACATCATCAAGGTCCAGGAGACTACGCTGGCGGCCACGCGTCCATCTTGTCAGCTGTCAGAGCGTACATTAACGCACATGCAGATTAGACTATGAAGCCAGATTGTATGATACAATGTTACCCTTCCTGTTACCTTGCAATCCTTATACTTGCCTATGCTTTAGCGATAGAGACGCGCTAGCTAAGTTACAATGCCATTTATGTATTTCTAGGGTTAGCTACTTTCTGCGTTCCTCATCCCGTCACCGAATCGTCCGCGTCTTGATCCCGTTGGTACCGCCAACTTTAAGCGCCGCAAGTCGTACTAGGTCTACACTGCCTCACCCGAAACTGCCGCTGAATTATGGCCCGCCGCAACTCCGTATGATGTATCAATGTCATTGCTGGGCAGGTCTGGCGTGCTATCAGCTGTGTGGTTCGTGTGATCTTCGGAATCCTCAAGCTCGTCAGGTGTTTTGCGCTTTCCCGTTATTCGGCGAGGGCCAAAAGGCGGCATGCCATGGACGGTTTCTGCGTGGCTCCAGAACGTTTCCTCAGAGCCAAGTGTGCTTTGGCAGTGCGGGTGCGGACAAACAGCTGGAGGGACATCGAGTTGAGCAAGATGCTTTCTCATATAGGTATGCAGGTTGAAAGCGCTGTCAAATTGCAGAAAGCGATCGTGCAACGGCGCATTGATGTCGCCCAAGCACAAGAGGCAATGCCCGGCGACTACAACTACGCCATTAAGCTAGATCAGTCCACAAAAAATGCCAAGTTCCGGGAGGTGGAACAAACCAAGATGCTGTAACCACTGCTAATCTGAGCGGCACCATTCATCGTGCTCGTAGCAGTAATGCATCCTTGTAAGCATAGTCCAGTCGTTAGGAACCCTATGTTTGTCAGAGACGTGATGCGCAAGCATTTCGTAACTCTTAAAGGTCTCGTAGCAAGTGTCCCACAGGCACTAGCAACTGCGTACATCTCGGAGATGCCTCGTCACATAAGAAGAGTTTATAGCGCAAGACTTCGAGCGGAAGCTAAAGTTGCAGTCGTTCCAAGCACAAGTATAGATGTAGTTAAATTAGTTTCTCATGTGTTGTTGTGCATCCCGTATGCGTTGTTTGCGGGCACAATAGAGTAAGTGCTCATTCATCCAGTCAGACCTTGATCTATCTTCGTTAGTAAAAGCAGAAAACAAAATGCTTAGTACTTACCTTTTGTTGTTCTTATGAAACTGACGTCCGCACACGCTACAACACCCGTCTTTAGTGGGTGAAGCAAAGGCATAGGCATACCGTGTCTTCTCCGGACGACAGTTATTCACCATTGGCCCGAGTATGTTATTGAGCGGGATCTTGTTTCTGTCGGCCACAACCTCGGCTGCCGTAGCGCAACTAGGGTACATCAGCATTATTATGGCTCTTCAGTTAGGCTCAAACTTCCACAGAGCTTGCAGATATCGCGAGGGAGAACGTAGAGGGTTTGCTCTTTCTCTAGAAGGCGATGCTGCCACGAGATCCCCCTCAAAGAAAGCCTCGCGTTGCCTACAGTACGCAAGCTTTCGCGATTGCCGTCGTAAAGCATACTCTTGGCTTGGAGTACGGTCTACCAAAGCGACTTCCGTGATATTCATACTAGTCTCTTTAACTTTAGGTATAGCACGGTCTATAAGCTGAGATCCGGGAGGCATTAGTGCGAGAAGGTTCCTCTTCGACATTATAGACGTGTTCTCATTTATGAGTTTTGTGTTTTGTTCGCGCCCGTAGATTACTAATTAGCTATCGATGGCGATGAGACCAGAAACGTAGTAACAGGCCGTCTCATCCGAAGAATGGCCTAACAACGTTCTTCTCTAGATCGGAGACAACATCTCTTCCAGATGGTCAGCCAACGATAGCATTAATGCGTCTGGTGATACATACTTTCTATTGTTACAGCATAACCCCTACAGAAGCAATATGCACTCAGTTTGTCTCTGTAACCAGCCTGCTGACCTACACCCTTGATCATGTTGTTAAAGCAATTGTATGTGAGGATATCGTTCTCGGAGACGACGCCGTTATTGCAGATACTTCAGAGGATAGGTCTCTTTTTCACCTCAGGCTTGTAGCGATATGTGTACATCTAACTGCCTATTAGTAGTTCTTTTGCTGCAAGATCTTGGTAGGACTAACAGTCCGCGAACACCCTGTCTGCTAGCGCCATCGCCATGAAATGTGCGACTGCGCACATACATCGCGTAGACTCTTCGTATAGAAGCATCACAGGCCTGTTTGTCTTAGAAGATGAGACTTTCCATTAAAGAGTACTTCCTTACGAATGCTTCTTATTATTGCGGTGTCCTTTCCGGTTGCGCAGCCTGATGAGAAGAAGGAAGCCAACGTACGTCTCGTTTTGATAACGTACGAGGTCGATGTCCCCGTACAGGAGTCCCTCGTTGCTATGTTTCTAGGCCTCTGATTCAATAAATTCCCCTAGACGACTGCCCGTGAACGTCATAAGGATAATAGCGAAAGCTAGCTGTAGACGTGCACGTAGGTGCGTAAACTGATATTCGTCGCACATCCATAGAAACTGAATCAAATCTTCAGCAACGAGCAAAGGGGCGACTGGCTTCTTATAAGCATCTGTTGAAATCTTCCCCTTATAGACAAGTTCTTTCTCAATGTAGTTCTCGATATCCTTGTTTTCCGCGGAGCTATACTGGCGCCTAGTAAATAACTTAATAGCTCGTTTGAGTGACGACAGGCGGTTTCGGACGGTGGTGTCTGTGATTTTCTCCTCTAGCAGACCGGTTCTTGTTTTAGCAAGCCAAAGCAGGTACATCTGAATACGGTACACAGTGGGTGCTTTTCCGAACATAGGGTTATAGGTTTCGTAATTATAGCAGTCTGCAGAGAATCTAACCTGTCAGTAAATAGTCTAAACTTAAATAGCCCTACATACTCTGCCCAGAGGCTTATAGTGTACGCGTGCAACTTGTAGCTTGAAGGGATCAACAGATTTTTCACGTCTTCCTCTGTAAGCGGGGCCGGCTCCTTCTCGAGCTGAACAAGAGAGTACAAATGCGAAAGATCTTTAATCTTCTTTTTAGGTCCCATGGTAAAAAGGATCGTAGATAATAGTAGAGGGAGCAGGATTGCAGAGGGAGCAGAGGGGGCAGAAGCAGGACTGCAGCGGCAGGTTAAGCCCCATCCTAGCAGCATTCCATCCTTAACTCAGCGAACACCTTAAGACAGTTACAGCATGTTAAAATACTGTTAAGAGTTATTTAGGGCTGTGTTAGTGAGGTGCGCAGCAAGTTAGCGACAGAGTCGCGATTCCTAAAACGGGTAACCGAAGACGAACCTCAGTTAATTGAACCCAACCCGGAACCGCGAGATTTGACGGATGGCGAGGGTGAACTAATTTTCAGTGTCCTATAGTCGTATGTACTTAACTGCGCTGGATTGTTGAATATATAGTAATTTTACTTGTACACTGTTTGTTTATGGCTGCCGATAGGAAATCCTGTTTTCACTTGCCCTTTCACCACAAAGAAAGCTTGCACAAGGGTAACCGGCGAGGAAGATCATGGGAAAGCCGGCTTCCTCAACAAGACGAGAAGATAGACCATCGTAGCTGCAGGCGTGTGCGAGGGTCTTGAATGGGTCGCGGTAGGCTTCGAGCATCATTGTGCGCAGGCGAGATGCCTGGAGAGATGGGGTGCGACCGCGGACATTGGGAAGCGTGATGCTCTCATCACTGATTTGCCCAGGCTTGCCAGACTTAGTGGTCGCTTTCTGATCGAACCGGGACTTTTGCGATAGTCAGTGCTTCTGCTATGGCTTTGTTCATGACTTGTAAAGGTACGTACAGGGTAGGGAAGGGTTCCAACGATGGACTTCGACATATTGCGGGATTGGTAGAATATGACCTTGCTTGATTGATTTCGAGTACTGTGTGTGTCTTTAGAGAAAAAATCCCTTCACAATTTATGTAATTCTTGTTTCGTGACCGCGGCAGCTCTCCCGCGATCTTCGTTACGTTGACCGGAATGATAAGGATACTTTATGCGGAGAAACCTCGACAGGCTCGACTCGCCTCGCCGGATGGAAAGCGACGGATAGTTCAACTTTCCGACCCTAACATGGGGTAAATCCGGGGAACCTCGTTTATCAGACTCCTAGTCGATGTACTCCGCAATGCGACAGCGGAGGTTAAAAGTCGTTCGATGTTCATCTCATCTACATCCATCATCCGGCTTCATTACCCAATCTAGCCAAATTGACTTCACCTTTGCACGATCGCCCTCCAAGAAGCTTGACAATGGCAGACATTGAACAAGGCAAGCCAGACATTCAAACAATCGAGTACATGGAAACGGCCGAAACCAAGGTGGAGGCGCACATAGTGCCAGTAGCTGAGGACGTCCAGGCTCGCATCCGTCGCAAGGTATTATCCCCCAGCAACCTCTGTAATCCCCACTAATCAGATTTGACAGTTCGACCAAAAAATGCTGTCAATCGTGTGCCTCCTGTATGTCCTTTCGTATCTCGATCGAGGCAATATCGGAAATGCGAAGACTGCCGGGATCCTAAAGGACCTCCATCTCTCTGACAACGACTGGGTGTGGGTCCTCCAGGTCTTCTACATCTCCTACGTGCTGTTCGAGTGGACCCGACTGTTTTGGAAGATACTGCCGGCGCACGTCTATGTTGCTGCGTTATGCTTTCTGTAAGTTCGATTGTGCTCCTCGATGTCGCCCTCTGTGCTGACGCTGGAAAAGTTGGGGTGCTGCAGCCATGTTGACTTGTACGGCGAGGTAGACACGGACGCGCACGTGATTGTGACTGATAGCGGAGACAAGAACTTCAAGTTCCGTTATCTCACTTAGGTTTCCTGGCCATGAGCGCAATATCGGCCGATCTCGCTGCTACCAGCATGTGTTTGTCCTGACATCGTGTTCACTGCTAGAATAGGCATCTCGTATGCAAGAAGTTTAGCCTTCGTTGTTTATTTGGAGAGCTCCAGTCAAGTTTATCGATTGCTGCTCAACTTCCAAAGGTGGGATTGGGCTTGATTGTCGAAAACAGCTACATTCCTAAATTCCATATAAAGTCCAAGGTGTCATCACCCAAGCACTGTAGACCTTGAAAGTTGTCCATGCCAAATGACATGAGACTTGAGTCGAGTGGCAAGCTGAGCCAATTTGCATCTGACGTATCTATTTCTGGCACTTGCTGGAAACCCACGAGTTCGAAATGATTCGCCTCCAGCGAGGCAGCGAGGCCCGGGAACCGAGAAAGATCAAAATTCGAAGGTGTGATGTTGTGCGGCCGAGTCGACGGCAAAAGATGCTCCTGTAGCCTTGTCATGTGCATCTCGAGGAGCATCGAATAACGGCCGCCCAGATGGAGGTCGTCTGGATTGCTGTTCTTCAGCGCCACTATGACTTGCGTCAGGACCTCTAGTGCACCTTGCAACCTAGCCGGGCTGACCCCCAATCCAAGGCCTTTCAGGAGAAATATGGAAGCAGTCGTGATGTGCAGGAAGTTCCTTATCGTGCAAAACTGTAGGAAACCCAGGTCATACAGCTTGATAGCTATCTTGAGTGTATTCAGCGTGCTATTGATGACTTCCTGCACGTGCGCAAAATCGGTGGGCGTAAGCTGAAATGACGCAGAACCTGAGACAGCGCTGCTCGATTCAGCCAGGGTGCGAAACAAAATGGCTTGAAGTCCTAGAGAATACGTGTGCATCCGCGTACTCTCATACTCGAGAACGAGGAAACTGCTGAGGTACGTATCACTTGCTGTGTGGCCTGCTGTCAGCAATGCGAGATGAGAAATGATATCGGTTAGCACTCACAGAGGTTGTCATCATTGTCTTTCGACCAAGCGGTGAGTAAGGTCTGGATATGCTCTGTCATGCTGATATAGCGACCGCTGCGGATGATCTGAGATGTCGTGATAGGGTTGGGGAAGAGCAGATCTGATATAGACCTCACGATTTTAGTCAATCGTGTCCACGCAGTAAGAAACGGAGTCCATGCGCGTCTTTGTATGTCGCTGCCTGCTTGAGAAGTATCCGAGTACACCGCCGAGTGGCTGTTGCTAGGTGTCATCATTGATCGGCGGCCAAGTCGCGAAGAGAGCTGCTCCTGGTAAACATACAAGAGTTTGGCCAGCCAAGTCTTTTGTTGCGCGACTCGACGCTCGCATTGCACTAACCTCGTATCTGCGCTATCATGCTCGTCTTGTTCGTCAAATATGCCGAGTTCATTGCCAAGAGATAATGCGCAACTGAGCACCATCCAACACGTCCGGTCTAATCCGTTGGCCAGTTCGATCACGTCCTCTCGCCATCGTGTCCTGGGAGGGCTGTCAACTGTGCTCCCGTCCTGATCACTTCGATCTTTCACAGTGAACAAGATATCTGAATCCCAGCCGTCACTAGGTGGAGGCGCGTACAGAGCTCGAGGATGCCAGTCCGTCAACAACAGCAGGGCCTCAATGGTACCCAGCGTCCGCGTCTTGGCCTTGGAGTATTTCTCCAATCCCAATACTAGGCGCATAAGTAGGTGCTGGAAGTGATCCCATAGTCTCTGGTGGATCAAATAGCCTCTTGAATGCCCTCCGATAGTAGGCAAAGTGTGGAAGCGAGAAGATATGACCAGTATCATACAAGTGAGGACTGTTTCATGCGTCACTAACAGGTAGTGGTTCGACCGCTCTGCGTAGACTTGATGTCTGTGAGCTATGCTTCACAGAATGAGCGGCAGGCCGAAGCGGAGGAACCCACACTCATCCAAAATCGGACAAAACGGTGCAATGTTCTTGAAGAACCTACATATTGTATTAGCATTTAGCTCCGCCAGATCGAGGCTGGGTGATCTCACATGTCCAAGTACCATACAATCTCTGGAGCTGATAGCCACCCCATACGCACAAAGCGATAAGCGTTCCAGGTGTCAGTGAGTTCATTTGAAAGGTCCGGCAACATGTTGGAACTCAGATTGGCAACGGATGAAAGTGGTGTAGAAGCTGCGTTAGTAGCGTGCTGTTCAATAGGCACCGTCACTCGTGCACCATTGACTTCTCTTTCTTCGCGTTGGACTGCCTCGAAGAGCAGATTCAAGGCGTCGTTGCCGTTTGAGACGACAGTAGTCATCATAATATTGTTCAAGTCAGCACTGATGGAACCTTGAGAAATATCACCTATATCGTCGCGCTGTACAGCAGTCGCTAGTAAAGCATGCACATCTGACACGGCGCCATTGTGCGTGCTTAGGTCTATACTATCTTCGTCGCCATCCTAGCTCTGGCTGACGCTCTGCCTCTGCCGTCTTGGGCCGTGTCTTGTCACGGTATATGTGCAAGGGCGCATCTCTCTACGACACTTAGCGCATGGTAGCCCAGCGGCATACTCCTCCGCCGTGATCCTGCATTTTGCCTTCTTGTTCCGGCAGGAGATGCATGCTTGTCACAAGTTAGCCCCGAACGTGTGTAAACCCTTTGTATAGTTCCACCTTTTTATGCTCCATGATACTGTGGTTCGGCTTGATCACCTGGTCTGTTTCTTCCAATCGGTCCAGGGTTGCTTCGGTCGTGGTCCATAGCGAATATTCGTAACACTTAGCATCGCAACGACTCCAAGGAAAGCAACGGAAACTTAAGTGTTCTTGAATAGGTCCGGCTGTCCCGTTTCTATGTCTGCTTTTGCGGGGTAGAATGGGGAGGTGGCTGCGGAAAGCACCGGACACTTTGCCAGGCCGTCCACGCTGGGGAGGAGCGCGCAGACAACGACTTCTAGCCTGACACTGCATTGCTGGTGTGACGCTACTCAGCATTATTGGATACATGACGCTTGATCCGATGGACAACATCTTATGTGCGATCGTTATCGGAGCACGTTCGTGACTGCGGGCGCTTCAAGGGGAACGCCGACAGACTGTCACGTGATGGCAATGGCGGCAGGTGGTAAACAGGAAGGCGCATTACAGCATCCTCAAAACGGTACCACGACAGACGGCGGGTCGGGCAGGAGAACTAATTTCCAGTGTCCTATGGTCGTATGTGCTCAGATATGGCGGCTTGTAGAATATATTCTGATTGGTTGCCCGTTTCTCGACGCAGGGGTGGTCTCCCAACTGTCATACCTATTCTAGATCCCAGTTTCCCGTAGGCTGAAGGACCATGATCGTTAGAACAAAGAAACTCAAAACGAATTCTCGACCCTTGCTTGCTTGAGTTCCCTTACGCAAGTCCACCAATTGCAACCGTTAGATATAGGTGAACTGGTTCTCGTGATAAAAGTCTTCGCTTCGCGATCCATCCCTAAAGCGACATAGCCACGGCAAATTAGGCCTACTAGCTGAACGCCGTACGCTTGTGGCAGTTAGAACCAACAGGCCATTCAATTGATTTCATCCTTTTTGTGACTGCAAATCATACCCTGGAGTGATTACCTCCGGGGCTAGATATATAAGAGCGTATCAACCTAGACAGCATTCATCTCCCAGCCTTCTAGCCGCACTCTGAGCCTCAAATATAAATACACCTATCCTATTCGCATTTCATACTACTCGTTACCAACCTCTCACAGATTGGTGGATTCATCCAAGATGGTGCTCCCTTACTTCACCGCCCTCGTCTTCGGCACCATGCTTCCTGGCCTCAACCTGACCCAATACGCCGACCACTACGACAACGTGCACATTCCACTCGTCAAGTCGCTCACCGGCCCAAACTTTCCCGCCGTGCACACGCGACACTACTTTGGCGGGAATCCCGCCTTTGTAAACGCCAGTTATCCTGTCGATTGGAACAGCATGGCGACCATGGAGTTCAGAGACCAGGCGCATGCGCTGACATTTCTGAACATTATCAACCAGCCGGCAGCGAAGGCCAAGATCGAGGAGGACGAGCATTTATTCATGGCACATGCGCCGAGGACGGTGATTGTTGGGACAGATGGTAGCGTTTCGTGGCCATAAAAGGTGTGCGCGAGAGGGGAGTGTGTGTATAGGAAAGATACACTTTAGAGTTTTGATTATGGTTCCGAAGCACGGTATGGAAGAATGGCGTAATACACGCATAATGGACGTAAACGGAAAACATGAAGTAGACTAATACTACGATGTGAGATAATGTAATATCTCTCATCTAAGAAAAGTAGTATTAGGCTCAAAGTGTTCTCCCCGTTTGCTTTTCAATGGATGTCGATTTAGGTACAGGTACATTTGAAAATACGCGATTCAGGTAGCGCTTACTATTGTTCGGTGGTATAAAGGATGTTCCTTGGTACATAAGCATCAAAGTTTCTGGAACAACAGTACGAATGTGCACCTGAGTCTATCTAGGTGTCAATCAAATTTTCGTGCTTGGAGAACATACAGCTCTGGAACTTCGTCGAGGAGGAGAACACGTCAAAGACATATTAGTTGATTTGTAAGAAAAAAGCCGCCTTGACCTGTCTCTATACTTCCGCTCACGTTGCGCTCTAGTGTGGCCGCATACTAATCGACATACGTGAGGCTCGCGTCGGCATCTGGAAAATCCCGATAATTAGCTTAAACATATAAAAAGCATTTCAGTAGAAAGCAAGGCCTGGATGAACAAAAGGTAAGATGTACGCAAGATATCTCTCATTTTGCCTACCCTCCACTCACTTCCCCGTCATGTTCCCCACTCAGCCCCCGTATTGAGCCTCATTGTGTATATCATCTAGAATCCTCCGTGACATAATGAAGCACCCAACACCCCGTTGCAACATGTCAAACATCCCGTAGTAGATCCAACTCAGACGCAACCCAAAAAAAAAGAACCCGCCTGCCGTCATGCACTCATTGCTCCGCCGAACGCCCAACAACGCCAGTCAGATCGCTCTCGGAAGCTATGAATCCTTTTGCAACGCCAAAAGTGGGGAATAGAGAAGGTAGCCACAGACAGTAGCCACAGGGAGAACAAAGTTCTCATAAAAGAAGAAGAAAAGCGCGATGAATAGAAGCGAAGTGAAATGAGGTTGAGCGGGGTGAAGATAGCCTGTATCGTTGCTCAACCATTACCGCCTCGTGGTAACACTGAGCGTCAGCTTGGGATTCCTCTCAACCGCGATCTGGAGATCCTCGTCATTCTCGATGGGGTAAAAATAATTGTCCTGTTCATCTTTGTACTCAACAATCAACTCCTCCTCTTCCTCGCCTGGCCGCTCCATTTTCCTTCTCTCAACAAGCTTATTGTAGAGGTCGATGAACTTGAGCGAAATAGGCATACGGATGACGACGCAGTTATCTTCTTCGAACCATACTTTAATCTTGAGGGCAGAGGATGTGCCTGTGCTGGTGGCTGTGGAGGTAGAGGAGTGGTTGTGGGTCATGGGCGGTGGGTTGAGGTTTGACGAGTATGCTTGCGAGGCGGTTGACTGGCCGCGCTGGTGGGAGGGGTAGTTGGAGCCAGTTGAGTAAGGTGTGACAGGTGTTGTGGCTTGCAGTTGATCTGCAGATGATTGTCTGCTCGTTCCTTGTGAAGGGTTCGATGACTGGTGTGATTGCTGTGACAGACGATACTCTTCAGCAGCGACAATATCCGGGTCTATCTCGTAGTCGCCCTGTCTTGGTGCGAAGAAACCTTTGACAAGGTGACCTTGTGTGATGTGTGGTCCTAGCTTGAGGAGGTTCTTGATGTATTCGTCGAGGTTGGCGCGGCGCCCGTTGGAGATGTTGTCCGTTACGTAGGTGACGGGCCCAGGCATGAAGGGTAGTGTTCGCTCGCCTGAGCCACTCGTGCCTGCCTCGACTGGATATGTCGCTATCAGTTGTATCTGCAGGTCGTAAAAGTCCTGGTACAGCCGCTGCAACTCCCAGTGTCGGCCATCCTCCATCTGGCACTCTATAATGAACCAGAAGATGTCGTCGGCAAAGCAGTAGCGTGGCACGCATGCCTTGATGGGTGCAAGCAAGTTGTCGGATGTGCGGTATTGGTTTCGTGGTTGCGCCGTGGAACCGTTGCGCGAGTGAGAGACCTGTATATTGTCAGCCGAGATGGGTGCGCCCGGCGTCAGACAGCTTACCGAGCCGGCCTTGTTGTGCCCTCCGTTGCTCCTGATGCTCATGCGCTCCATGCCTTGTTGCAGCGACTGTCCTGAATTTGTCTCGAGCTTTCCAAGCGGTATGCTGCCGTTCTTGTAGTCTGCTGCCATCTTTTTCCACTCTTCGACCTTGGGCACGCCCGCGGCCGTGACTGCTGCCTGTGTGTCGGCGACTGCCTGGCCCGTCGTCATGTCGCGGATCTCGATGAAGGAAACGGGTATGAGGCCAGGACCGCCGAGTCGCGTTATCGGCTTTGCAACGAACCACTCGGGGTTGGACTGTGCAATGACGATAATGGCCTCGCCCTCCTTGGCCTCGAGCTCGTCGGGCCGCTCCGCCTTGAAGTCGTAGATGACGATGCCGTAGACCATGGCGCCACGCCCTCCTCCGCGCGACATGCGCATCTGCTGTGTCATAATGTCCTGGGCCGAGGGTTGGGGGCTCGTGATGCGTTCTTGGTAGCCCGAGTCGTGGGGCTGCTGTTGTTGCTGATGCGGTGTGGAGGAGCGCGGCGCAGAGCCACCACTGTCGCGCACAGTCTTGCCTACGCCCTCAAAGTAGGAAACGGGTACCAGTCCACGCGTGCCGTGCAGCGGATTGCAGGCCTCGTACCACTCGCTGTCGTCTTCGCGGCCGACGACGTGCAGAAAGTCGCCCTGTGAAAAGGCCAGGAAGCCAGAGTTTGGGCTGGGGTCGGCGGGCTTGTAGTCGTAAAGCGCTTTTATGACCTGAAATGAGATGGCTGTTAGCTTCGCGCTCATCTGCCCCATCGGGAAGCGGGTGCCGGGGGCGCGCGCATCATGGTATGGCGACATGGAGCGACGTGCAATGTTGTTCGACTCGGGCGCAAGTGTGCTGCCCACATGTAGGCGCTCACGCAATGCGCGTGGTGCGTCCAAGAGCGAACGACTGCCCCGTCCTTGTGCGCTCACGCCTCGCAGAAGAAGCAGAAGTGGGGTGCTTGGGCCCCGACGTTGATCTACGTACCTTTTTTGGCGGGACAATGGCTATAGCGTCCTTGGGTGGAATTGAAATGTGGTGCGGGCGGTTGTCCTTCTCACTCTTCATACTCCTGCGGAACTAAAGCAACACCGTTAGTACGTACGTATGCGGAGCGTGACTCGACCGGCGCAGCGGCGTGGGTGGCGGCAAAAGCAAAGCAACGCACCTTCATCGTGCAGCGTGAACGCGACTTTGCGCAGCGAACGTCCCGGTGTAGGGAGAGATCAGGAGGTCGAGGGTTGGATGTGATCGCTCGGGGTGTGTTGCTACTATGACTGTCGAACGGGAATGCGGCGTGTGCGTGCGGGGGCGAGTACGCGGCGGATTGAAGCTGAGTTTGAAGCGTGCACCGGCCCTCCAGAGACGATGGTGAGGCTACTTAGATGGGCGGCGGTACTCGTCGTCGTCAGGTACTGCAAGAGGCGCAGTCACTACGGGGAACAAGAAATGAGTGGGTGCTCTCACGCTGCGAGGGATCCCAGCTATTGCACACCACTTGGCGATTGCTTCCTGGACCTCTGTGGCCCTCTTCTCGGGTCACACTTTGGGGCGGCGACGCTCCTGGCACGCCTCGGAACAAACGAGATGCGGGCGAAGGAACGCGCCAGATCCGCTTCCCCTTTGTTCTTCCGTAATGACTCCAAACGCTGACCCGGAATGTGCAGTGTCTACCAAGATACAAATATGCCCGACCAGGTGGAGCTTCAGCCTGCCAAACGTCTAGCTGCAGGTCCACCACAATTCGCGTCTGTCACCCGCAGCCCCCCCAACTTCCGCGTTGCTTTCATGCCCCTGCAGCCAATCACGAGCCCTACTATGAGACGATGCTAATGCCTACATTGACCATGCCATCATTTCCACATGCAAACCTAAACCCAACACTCTCCTCCTGTCTGTCATAGATAGCGTTGATCAAATCTTCTTCCCATGGTTAATGCTTGACGCGGCCCGAATGAAACATTTCTCACCCCAGGGTCTAGCAACTATCCCGTACAATTTCACAACGCGCTTCACATGCTCAACGCAAACTCCATGAACCAATGCATTGACGACTACACGAACGCCTGCATCCTCTGAGTGGATATCACTAGCGCCAACCTCCACTAAAGAACTACGCCCTATCCAATCAAACCCTCTATGCCCTCTTCCGTCATCTCATTGGCTCAGTCAAGCCGCCCCAGCTGGCATTCACAAAGGAACACACCCAGCCATGGCCCAAACAATGGACAATCGAAAACGCGGCAGCCAACACCTCACGATCAGTGCTATGGCCACATTGTTGCTCAATCTTTGCAGGTCCGTGGGGCATACTGCCGTGATGCCGGTCTTGCCGACCCCATGTGCAGTCGGACATACCCGAGCCGAATGCTCTGAGACACAGGGACCACCACCATCGAGCAGCCAGCTCGAATCCTACATGGCCATCTAGGCCAACTCCACTCTACCCCATTTTGTTTTCCAGTCCACTTTTTTCATCCATGTCCATGACGTACCAAAAGCTCGAAAGAACCCATTTTGGCTAGTGATGAGCAACATCTGAGACATTGCATGTATGAGAAGAAAACTAGAAGATTCCGCGCATCCAACGCATCAAGCGGGTGCCCCACGTTCCGTCTACTGTCATCGAGAGAAGCAGTGTTAAACACCGGGGGGTCGTGGCTCGAGACATGAGTGACGTGCCAGGTGACGCAGGGTATCGTAGAGGATTAGTGCAATTGAAAATTCGAAATCGTAATAAGATACTGGAGAAGATGAAAGGAAGGTGCTGCTTGCTCGGAGGTCGACTCATATTTGGCCCTTGATGTCTACTTTGCTGAATGCGGCAGCACGGAGGCTTTCGAACTGTGATGCGGCTTCTCTGATCCTGACGCGGTACTGACGATCGCCTTTGTCTTCAATGACGTTTTGCGCACCGTGCGTTTTGAGGAATTCACGGCATATCTCATCATTGTCGAAACCAAGTTCGTCAGTGAGGAAACGGAGTGTGACATTTACGTATCTGCAGCTTGTTAGTGTATGACCGGCGTAGAGTCAGGTACGTATACATACCCTCTGGACATATTAGCTAGAGCGTTGAGGCGCTCACGCTCGACAAACATGTCCATGAGATAAGCGCCCATGTTTTGTGCTTCGAGATACAGTCTGAAGAACTTATGGTAATTGCCAAGAGCCAGCGAAGATCGAACATCAAGAGCATGCTTGATCCATTCGTGGGATTTGTCTGCGAGGGTTAATTCTGCCAACATGTCGTTCATGTCGGTCTTGTTGCACGTATATACGAAGTAGAGAATGCGATATGCCTTGAACTCGGCCGGATTGCCTCCCAAATTCAGCGCATAAAGTGCCTTCAACTGCGTCTGGCACTGGTTATACTCACCCAAATCTCCCTTCTCTAGTGATATCCGGGCGTGAATCTCGTACACCTTGACAGTGAAGGCGTTCTTGATGTGTTGGACAGTGAGGTCCTGACGGAGCGATTTGAATTGGTTACAGATGTAGTTGTAGTTCTTATCCGCTTTCCACTTTTCCACTAGCATGGCCAAGGTCTTCTTGAGCACGTGGAGCGGTCGAACGGTTTCAGCCTTGGGCGGAGCGGTAAGGCGGAAGTAGCTCTTCTCGAGATTCTCGTTCGTTCCAACAACAGGTCCAGTAGGCATGTCGTCTTCGTCCTTCCGTGGCGAGCCCCAAGGGGGAGTCGTCTTGGTACCGTTGTGGCCGAGTTGAAAGCGCTGTCGTCGCTTGTCAAGCTCAGCCTGGTCAAACTTACTTGCGGCATCCGCGAGGACGTTCTTCTTCTGGCGCTTCTCATTGTGTCCGTCGCTAAAAGTCATGCGAGATGCTAGGTTAGTTTTGCGCCATGGCGGGACATTGGCTTGTGTTTGTTCGACTTGCGACTCCTCAGCTTCATGAGCATTGCGCTTCTTTGATTGGGGTGGAGATTGGTTAGTGTGTGTGACTGAGCCATTCATGTATGCAGGGTGCATGCCGTTGGCAACGGCAGTGGTAGGCATTCCCATGGCCGCCGCCCGTCGTTCCTCAAGAAGAAGCTCCTGAGGAAGAGGAAATGTGGGCCAATGAACTGTATCGTGCGAGTTGCGCTCAGCAAACCAGCCGATGGTTGTCTTCAACCGTGCCTGCATGTCTGCTTGGGAGATGCCTGGGATGGCGTTCTGCGGATCGAAAGCTCGCCTCACGTACTCGCGAACGGCTGGAGGCCACTCGACCTTCTTCTTGGGTGCTTCGGGAGCCATAGCTGACTGCTGCCGTGTGTGAGCGTGGGCTGGTTCTCTTGTATGAGTGTGAAGACTAACAGGCGCGGGCGCGACTTGGAGGGTGGTGCGTGGATTGACTGTGTTATAGGCGGGTGACTGCATTGGCCGGGACCACGCTACAGTAGCCGAGGGCAAAGACATAAGCAGGCAAGCAAGGCAGAAAAAGCGCGAATGGAGTTGGCTGTTAGGTGAGTAGTTGCAAATGGACAAGAGAGATGTGCGAGAGATGGCGCGCGCGCGGGACAGGTCTATTGTGTCGCGGTGTGGAGGTGAGGGTGAAGCGACGGCCCGCTCAACTGATTTGCATCGCGCCTTCCTTGGCGATTACTAGCGCTGTGCTAACCGTAAGCATGCTAGCTTCTGGCCAATGACGATGGCTGGGCTCGGTGAATGCATGCGGAATCGGGCATCGTCGACTCGATCCAATGCGATGGCTGCACCTCGCATATCTTTACTTGCAGATGGTCTGAATGTTCTTGCATCAGCTCGACCTCACTACCGCACTGCGCCCGTCGCTCCTGCCGGAGGAGACGCTCCTTTTCGTCCAAGACGCCGTCGGGCTTTATGAGGGGTACGCGCATGTTCGTGACAGTTGCTATCCGCTGCTAATCAACCGCATAGGAAATTCAAGATTCCCCAGTACCAGAATGGCCAGTCATACTTGACTTCACATCGTGTCTGCTACGTTGACCATAGCGAGCCACGCAAGAACTCCGTCGCCATCTTCCTCAAGGATGTCGAGAAACCAGAGTTCTATGTATGCACCGGCACATGTGCAAAGGACAAGCACACAACGCTGACTGCACATAGGCTGGCTTCCTCAAGTCGTCACCCAAGATCACACTTTATCCCAAGCCCCTGAAGCAGCTGTCGCGTGGCTCACCTATACCCCCGAATCCACGAGTCGCATCATCGTCATCAACTCCCCCACGACATAGCAGTCCCGCACCGCCACCTCCGGCAAGCGCAACGTGGGTGTGTCCCATATGTTCCTTCTCGAACCCGGTTCCATCCAATTTCGATCCCGCGCTTGCCTCCCGCACGCCCATACCGCCATGTCTAGCATGCGGAATCAAGCCGCCTACAGTACATGTAGTCAAAGCAGCCATAGCAGCAATCTCAAACAGACCAGCTCCGGGCCCGCCACCCAAAGACACGAAGAGTAGCGCTCCTGCCCCTACAAACAATGGAGGGACGTCGTCATGCCCAAGGTGTACCTATCAGAACCATCCTTCTCTGCTCAACTGCGAGATATGTGGTGCATCTTTAACAACGGCCGTGGATAAGAGATTGGATACTCTCCAAGATCTCGATAGATCGCAGTCCCCTGGACCAGTCCTCTCATCACCTTTGCAGTCTGAATCTGTCGAATGCATCAAGATATCGTTCCGCGCAGGTGGAGGACCGATATTCTACGAGCGGTTGAAGAATGCTTTAGTTCAGCGTAAATGGTTGCTCCAAAGCGCTCCGCCAATTCCTAAGCCACGGCCGTCTTCAGGTAACTTTGACGACAGCTATACGGCTATGTCTGACGGTTCATCGGCAGAGGTCGACCGACCTCGTGTAGTTGGCATTGCGGGGCTGGAGCGACGAGGCTTGGAGCAAAGACAAAACAACGAGGCCATGATAGGCAGTGCATTCGAAGACCTTGACGCGCTGATGACTTCCGCGAAGGAGATCATAGCTCTGGCGGAACAATTCGCATCGCAGGCCAATCTAGGTACCAACGGTAGCTCGGAAGCCAACACGCTGGCATCCCAATCCGCTTCCGCGCTTGGTCTGGTAACGACCAAGGACATGCTCGGTACAGGTTCTGGGTCTGAGTCGCTGTACGTATCAGAACTATCAAGGAACTTGGCTGAATGGCTTACGGACGACACCCGCGGCATACTCAAAAGAGAGGGCGGTATTATGACCTTGGTAGATTTGTGGGCTGTCTTCAACCGTGCAAGAGGTGGCGTTGAGCTCGTTAGCCCGGCCGACTTTGAGAAGGCAGCCCGAATGTGGGATACATTGAAGCTTCCCGTGCGTCTCCGCAAGTTCAAAAGCGGGCTCCTCGTTGTTCAAGGACGCGATCGCACTGATGAAAAGACTATCGCAAGTCTTTTAGCCTGGCTAAAGACACTGCATCAAACGCCACCAAACATGGACGTCACTTGGGATTGGCAAGCATTTGGCAGGGGTGTCACAGCTCAAGAGACGGCAGAAAGATTCGGTTGGAGCGTCGGTGTTGCGACGGAAGAGCTGGAGATGGCTGAAGAAGCGGGCGCACTCTGTCGCGAGCAAGGTATTGATGGGTTCAGATTCTGGGAGAACTGGCTGGTCAAGATGCCCGAAGTTATTGCCAACGTGTAGTCAAACAGAATGGAACACGCTCTCATTTGCTCACAAAAGGAGCATGTGCACGGCTTTTGCTGGCACTTCTATGGTAGTAAATGACAACTTTTCACCTCATCTTCAAAGCACCGCTGGCAAATCATCTCCATGATCTATCTTGTATTCTCCTGCAAAAGTGCCACGAACATTTCGACCAGGAGGTTTCTTGAACAGTAGGTCCGGGTCGCATGTTGTTGCAGTGGTGTATATGAGCTTCACTGCATATCCGACTGAGCAAACGCACGTGGACCCATAGAGTGAACCCAATGCGATCAGGCACCAGCCGCAGGGGCTTCCTTAAGCCAATCGCGCATTTACCGCTCCTTCCATTAGGGTCCAGGGTCCATCTGTATTGTGCCCTTGTATCCCACAACATCGGGCCTCACTTGCACAAGACCTCTCCTGCATCTACTGATCTTCCATCAAATTCAACTGGCGAGTATGGCCTTCACATCAACTACGTAAGTGTTCTTGAGTCTCGCGACCTGCTATACTTTTGTTATAGTAACTGACATGTCGGGTGCAGGACGTGCGCAGGTGACACCAAGACTATGCAAGCTGTAAACAGCAAAGGCACAGGCAAGAGCGCAGGCACGAAGCGAGCCATAGACGGAAGCGGTTCAGAGTCTCCGAGCAAATATCAGAAGACAAAGGCGACCACCGTTGAAGATGCAGTCATGCCAGAACAGGTCAAAGAGCCTGTAGAAACACGGGCGGGAGATCCAGACCAGGTGTTCAGATTTATGGATCTACCAGGGGGTTGGTCACTGCCACACATTTCTGAGCTAGGATGTACTGACTGTAACCAGAACTTCGAAATCGCGTATATGGGATGGCAGTAGAGTGGAGCTATCGCTGCTTCCCAATGACATACCAAAATCCAAAGAAATCTAGACACCGGAAGCAAAATTCAGATGACGAGGACCGCCGAACAGCCGTCAAGCCGCTTCCTTATATAGGGTTGACTCAGGTTTGTTCGCTCATTCGAACCGAATTTCGACCTCTGTGGCTATCAACACATCGCTTCCCGCTTTTCGTATTGGAGAGCTACTTCAAGGCCTTCTTCCCAGTACTCCGCCGGTCCTCGCAGATGGGTGGAAAGAGCCGGAAACGTATTGAAAGCTACCATGACCCTGCTGGTACCCTCCGTCTTTGGGTCAACCAAGATTACATAAGAGATATCGATGTTTTCCCCCTCCTGAGGTTTCATCTCCGATTTCCTGCCTATACCATGAATATCATGTGCGCTCAGCTTGATACCAAAGCCCCTCTCACGAAGTTCTTTACAGCCCTGATCAACAACGCCAGTTTAACATGGGTTAAATACATCAAGCAGCAGAGCATTACACAGGTTGTGTTGAATGCCGAGTTCTATACAGGTCAACCTCTGAGGGCGGCACTGCATGTGGTGATCAAGCAGAGGCAGATGTCGGATTGGGTTGAGCCAGGCGGGCATTTCATGGCTCCCCTTTGCACGGATCTTAGGAGAAGTCTTGGTATTGAAGATCTGAACTGCCACGTCGACTTTGGTATAGATTATTGGTAATTGACAAGGCAGGTACCATAGGCTATGACAAACTCGTCGAGGTGTCGAGAATATCGCGCAGGTCTAGATGGGCATCACTGGCCACAGACCTTTGAGTCCTCTACAGCATAATCGGATCTTGTCATTATCGTAGAGCATAATGCATGACATTTGGTGTTCTACATATGAATCATTATGCGGCTATTTTACACACTATGCTACCGCATCACATTGATTAGGATTGAGACTGCAGCTTCACTACCACTGTAGATGGATGATCTAGGCTTGTCAGTACATGCTCAAGGTCGAAGCGGAGGATACTGACCCCCAAGAAGATCTGCGAAGACCCCATCATCTTCTGTCATCAATGCAGCATCTGTGTATACTTAGCATGAGCACGACATCGCCACTACAGTTCACTTACTGGCAAACTTCAACTGGTACGACTCGCCATCCTGGCTTGCAGTAACTTTTTGCACAGGCATATCAGTGTCTGCCTTGAACCACCACACTTGCTTTGGCAGGAAGCTGCGATCCTCTACCAGCGACCGCCCGAGAATGTGACCGTTACATTGAAGACGACTGTCTTTGAGCTCAAAAACAGCTGCTTCTTTTCCCGTTTTGGCATGCGTACGGTCTTCGGCGTTGGCGTCGACCTTGGCGATCGGACTGCCATTGATTTCGATGGTGAAAGGTGCTGGTAGGCTGTCCATGTCTTGTGACGAGTAGATGCGGACTGATATCAGGATCAAAAGAAATAGTCCAAATACCCACAAGAGGTTGCGACGGCCCTTGGAATCAGCTGGCATTCGCTCTGGATAGTGGTAGGTACTACAGAGGGCTGAGATGCTGTCAGGAGTATTAGTAGCAGGATGCTGCGCCACGAACGCTGTGCATCTATGCAAGGCAGCAGTCAAAGTACCCTGTGTTGGCGGCAAATCCTGTATGAGGCTGAAGGTACTGCGCTAGCGTGTCTTGCATGCGTTACCTAGATCTACTGGTCGGCGCATGAACAACACGTTGACGAGAGATGTTTACGTGTGGCAATGGCGTTATCGAGCTGGTACCGAGGTTGGCTGTGGGCGAGCGCTGAACGCAATTCCTCATCTCAGCCACTCCGCATGCCGTATACCACCAGCAAGAACACCTGCGATCTCCATACAAGAGCTACTATGCATGAATTCCAGCGCCGTTGCGAAGATCGATACTAACTCCGGCACTCAGCCGGCTCACGCGCGCACCGCCAAGATCTTAAAGCTCCGGTCTTTCGATAGCTCCCCTATCGTCCTAACGTCTCCTGCCTTTTCTGGCTCAGAGCCGGTGACGACCAACGAACACGACAATGCGACAGTCCTTAGGCTCGCCATCTCCGAGGTCGCAATCATACGTGCCGGGGCCAAGTGCGCGAGTGTTTCGCTAGCAGCCCACGCGGACCTATCCGTTGTGGCAGGTCAATTCTCCTTCCTTTTGCCCTTCGACATACTAGGCACAACTAAGCCAACAAGAACACACCATTCGTCCATCCAAGAATCGCATCCCATGCTGATCATGTAGGGTAATATACATACCCTGCATCGTGGTTCGTCTACATTGACATGTTACAAGAACCCGGTCGGCGCTTCTGTCGGTTTGCGCACAATATGTGGCAAAATCACTTGCCTCTTCAGGAGAGAAGACGTGACTGCGCCAGACGCTGGGACAAGTCGTAGCGATTCAACGGCGCCAGCGAGATCCAGGACTATGGCAAACAAAGTGCGATGCCACTTCGGCTTTACTATGGCAAGGATGTAGAACCGTCACAACCTCCTGCTATCTAGGGAACAGCGTCGCTGGTCCTGCTACTCACAACATACACACAGCCATGTACACTTTAGACGAATACGTCAGAATGGCATGAGACCACAAAGGAGCTATTCTTGTTTGCAACATGTTTCAAGGTGTGGCTGTGACCACAGCCCTGTGAGACTTTGAGATAAGGGGCGAAAAAGCAACGATCTGGAGAAACCGATCCGCAGAATGCAGCTGTGAGGCAAAGCTGGCCTTGATCCTGGTATACGGGAGCAACCGCTGGATCAGCTTCTCCTCTCGCATTCGCTGCCAGGCAATTAGCTTGAAAGCTTATACTACAGGCAGATAACGTACCTACATGGGCAGGATCGCCGAGCCTCCACTGGCGCGCCTAAGGTACACTGGCGGACTTCATGTTAAGAGTTTGCCAAGTCGTAGCGGACACCCAATTCGGAAGGACAAACTACACACTTAGTCGATCACGCTTGGCATCTCCGGACAACACAATCGCAAGGTTGCAGTGTAAGGATGCTCAGATGCTCAGGGGACCATAGCCTGCGTATAAGTATAGAGTTGTTTCCCTTCCTTTTCATCATCAGCCAGCTCAGTCAGTCGCTTGTCTCTTCACTTCAATCACTTTCCAATCCTACTCCGCGTAGCCTCATTCACTCGAAACAATCATCATGCGTTTCCAATCCATCATCGCAATCGCGCTTCCTGCGCTCGTCCTTGCGGCTCCCACTCCTCAGGACCCCGAATACGAGTTCCCTGAGGATGCTCCCGCTGACGACATTGTTGGTGGAACCACTGCCTCTGCGGGCGAGTTCCCCTTCATCGTCAGCCTTCAACGCAGCGGATCCCACTTCTGCGGTGGCTCTCTGTTGGACTCTACTACCGTCATCACTGCTGCTCACTGCTCCGTCAGCTCCGTCATTGGCTCAGTCAGCGGTCTCCGTGTCCGCGCCGGCAGCCTGAACAAGAGCTCCGGTGGAACACTCGTGGGCGTATCTTCCGTTACTGTCCACCCAAGCTACCGCAGCTCGGGCCAGGACTTCGATGTCGCCATTTGGAAGCTCTCCACTGCCGTCCCTACTAGCAGCACCATCGGTTACGCAACTCTCCCTGCTTCCGGATCCGACCCCGCTGCTGGATCTACTGCAACTGTCGCCGGATGGGGTGCCCTTACTGAGGGCGGCAGCAGTCCCAGCACTCTCTACAAGGTCTCCGTCCCGATCGTCTCCCGCACCGAGTGCCGCTCATCCTATGGAACCTCTGCTATCACCAACAACATGTTCTGCGCTGGATACACCACTGGTGGTCGCGACTCTTGCCAGGGTGACTCTGGCGGCCCCATTGTCAACTCCGCCAAGACTCTTATTGGTCTCGTTTCTTGGGGTAACGGCTGTGCTCAGCCCAACTTCCCTGGTGTATACGCTCGCACCGCCGCCCTTCTCTCCTTTATCAACTCTGTTTAAGCGCTGGATGAAGAGATTTTCTTATGAAATATTACTTTGACTCTCTGGGAGAGTACGATGATTGCGAATGACGACACTAGCAATGCGCCACATGGCTTGGATCATGGATCATGGATCATGGTTTGTTAGACCCATGCTAAGGATACCTTTTTTTGTAAATATCTATTGGTACAAATATGAACCCCACATTTCAACAATGACGCTTTGAACACTATGACATCGAGTGCCAGCATTCTCATATATTGGTATACGTGGCAGACTATTGAGATGCGTATATTTGGCCTGTTGGGATGAATTATTTTTTTTGGAGTCCGGCGCGACGGCCTGTCCGAGGCCTATGCAATCGGACGACGCGCAACTCCAACATCCTATGACGTGTTATAACGGCTCTCGACCAGCGACCGGATCCCCTCAAGCCTTTTTGTTCAACAAGCTTTTCGGAAGAACCGAGAAGAAGCGACCGTTATATGGGCTGATGCTTGTGACTGACACAAGAAGGTAAGGTTTCTTCTTTTGCAGTTCTTTTTTCTTTTCGATTCATCTTTGAACCTATTTTGATACATGTCTCGAATAAAGAGAAGAACAACCCGTGAAGGGGAAGAGTCCGTGTAAAGGTGTCTAATGCTGGGATCAAACAGCTGCAACAGCTGCACGGACGGCCCTCTATCAGAACGTGAAATACTAAAGCATGATTCCATGGAGACTGATTGTGCAGTTCTCGAACTTGCAGCAGATGTGCAGAGGTAAAAGGTTTTCGTTTCAGAAAGCATACCAGACCTGTAATGCAAAGAATATCCTACAGTGAAAAACGGAAAGCGTTCCATTGGTGCTTTCTGCCCTACGGCTATATTTGGGTCCAGAGATTGGTTTCTCCCAGCTTGACACGATCTCTACACTCTAGACACGATTTTAATGGTTCTGCCCCATACAGTTGGCATGTCGTTCCATTGTTCTTAGTATAAGAAGAGGGAAAGCAGTTGCTTCATGCTAAAGAGCAAGTGAGATAGAAGAGAATGCGCTAGCCATCTAAGATACATGTTCCTACCAAATGGTGAAGCATGGCGAAATTAACGTGTAGTCGTTAGGAAAAGGGTGGCGATTTTTTCTAATGCTCTTCCCAATTCTCTCGTGTAGGAGCATAATCTATAACCTTTTAAGAATTCTAAACAAGTACAGCAATTAGTTGGTCCTTCATGACTCATCATTACAAGGGGGTTTTGAAAGCATCCCAGCTGTCATCTCAAAGTAAAGTATACAAAGTTAGGCCAACGGTACGCAACATGTTATCATCGACGCGCCAACCACGCGGCTTAGTCTCATGAAAGTACACATTGCTTAGTCGCCGATCTCTTGAGCAGAAGGTCTGACAGTGATGTGGCGTTTTTGAAGAGTGCACAAGAAGCCATACGTTGAGCTAAGTGATCAATGAGATTCTGCAATAGAAAAGCGCCATCATGGTGGCATATATTGGGGTATTGTATATAATAAAATGTACACGAATTAATCGAACTCACAGCTCAGTGCCGCACAAGCTCTTCCGTATCCTGGCTCTCGTCGATCGCACAGAGATGACCATTAGTATCGTCCGCTTTCCCTTCGTCCAACACCAAGACTACCGTACTGAGTACTCCTTCCTAGGCTACCTGCCTGACCCAAAGTCTTCTCTCCCCTCTCCCTCTCGGCGTTCAAGTTTCCAAGACTGATACGCTTCAGAGGGCTGACATCCCGCTTGCTCGGACTAGCCCTGCGCTCAAACGCGCCACCTAGACTGTCCCTCCCACGGCTCGCACTCCTCTCGCCATCCTTTATAAAGTTTGCACTTGCCGACTTTCGTAGAGGAGACGCGGCATGAGTGTTTATCCCCAGATAACCGCCGTCAGCAGGCTTGCTGTTGGTCCTGGGAATAGTGGGTGCTTGACGGAAGGGGTTGGGTGTTTGCGAGGGTCGAATAGGAGAGGAGAAGTCAGGACCTGTTGCTGTGGATGTGCTTGCATACTGCGAGCTGCTGTGGTCTTGGTGGAGGGAGGGTCTACGTCTCAGGGAGCGCGTGACAGACGGAGAAGCCATATCGTCAGGGTCGTATTGTGAGGCGTAGCTTGCGTTCGGGTTCGTACGGAAAGTGCGGCGGTTAACAATGGTGGTTGGCGTATATGTGACGACTGAGCTCGCGAGATCACTGCTGCTGCCCTTGACGCCGACACTCGAGTCACGGGTTCGGTTCTTTGATATGGTCTGGATACCAACGTCGCGGCACGGCTTCTGCAACGCGGGATGAACGAACTTGCTATCGTACTCGTGAAGCACTTGGCGACTGATCAGAGAGTTGTCCTTGGCCTGCTGCATGAAGGAGCTCCTAAGCCACCAAAGATGAAGCGACAGCGCTGCTCCGATGAAGATAGTCGTAGTCACCCTGACACTCGGTCTCGGATCCAACGGAGCGACTGGGAGGTTGAAGTAGTAGAGTACCACGTGCAACGGGCTGAACAAGCAGAACAACTCCAGACACAGCGGATTTGGATCCCAAACCGCCACCTCCCAAACGTCTCTGCCCTCGACAGGATGCGCCCGACTCGCCGCGTTGTTCTGCACCAAGCTCCTCACAAACTGCATCGGACTCGCTGCTGCAGGCGATGAGTCGACCCTAACGCGCTTCGCACTAGGTGTCTGTGGCGCAACATCGACGCTCTGCTCGAAGAGACGGTAATACCTCTTCTTGCCCCAGACCAGCCACGCATTGCCAAAGCTAGCCACACCCAGCACCAGCACCAGCAGGCCCATGATCCACTTTATCCATCCTGGGCCCTGCACCTCGTTGAAGACGCCATCGTCGTCCGAGGCCGTGGATGCGCCGCTGTTGGCTTGGGCGAGAACGAAGAGTAGGTTTGCGCCAAAGCCAATGTACAGCGCATAAGCAGATGCAAATTCTTCCCAATCGGAGCTGTTGAGCTCTTGGGATATCCAGATGAGCCAGTCGGACAGGTCAAAGTAGGCTTTTATGCGTTCCGAGAGCGGTGCGCGGCGCACGACAGGAGGCATGGTTCGGCAGTATTACGATTATAGTCCCTGGGTTAGAGTTGTGGGTTGTATAGGAGAGGTAAAGAGAAAGAGCGGGGTAGTGGTGAGAATCAGGTCGGCATGGCGGTGTTGAGACAAGACACGACGATGAGGAAAGAGCGCGTGGTGAAAGAAAGGACAGTACAAACAGTTGGCCCAACGCGGACTAGGCCGTGGTCCCGCCCATGACGACGGCGCGCGGGAGCTCCAGCTTCAGCAGCCAAGCTCCGACCTCACGACAGCTGCCTCACTAGCTATATCGCAATGGCAGCACCAGCGGCACAGTACAAGGACAGGCAGTTCCTGGCCGTCATAGGCGACGAGGTGTGCTTGTCGACATATCCTCACCTGGCGGGTCAAGGGCGCTAACCGGTCGCAGGACACTTGCACGGGCATGCTGCTTGCCGGCGTAGGCGTAAGCTATTGTGAGCTGCAACGCGCGATGAGAACAGGACATTGACGCAGATCACAGCATGTTACCCAGCCACCAGACAGCCAGAAGAACTTTCTCGTTGTGGACGCAAAGACCGAGACCTCGGCCATCGAAGCAGCATTCGACCGCTTCACCACCGAGCGCAAGGATATCGCGATTCTACTCATCAATCAACATGTACGTGTTACCTGGGCCAGACATGGCGCTCCCAGCTGGACGAGTGACGCTGGAGTCGTTCTTGGACACGGTGCGAAGGACACGACTGACCGCTGCTAGATCGCCGAGAGGATACGACACCGGGTTGAGACATACACGGCTGCTTTCCCTTCCCTTCTCGAAATTCCGTCCAAAGACCACCCCTACGACCCTGAGAAGGACAGCGTGCTGAAGAGGGTGAGGAGGCTATTCGGAGAGTAGACGTTGAATGCGGAAACTGGCAGCGCATGGAGAGGGTCGCATGTGTCGGATACACTACGCATGGCTCTAGCACGTGGCGTCCACCACGGGCAGCTTTGTGTACATACAACATTCAACGTGCGCAGATATGATATCCATTACAGAACAGGGTCAAAGACTCAATCGTGCCACAGAGTATATGCATGTCCGTCGTATCTACATTAAGCCATGGTCCATCCCTACGTTCAAATCCATACGCAAAACAGTAAAGCCAACCTCGCACTGGTATCGTGATTCAAGACATGAAAACAATTCGCCAACATTTGGTTACAGCTCGTTCCTTCGCCTCAATCGCTCTTGCACAAGCCCGGCGAGGGGCCCAGACATTTGCACTCTCGGCTGTCCAAACTTGACTTTACTACCACTGCCCGTATTACTGTCCTCCGTATCTACCCTACATGTGTGAACATCAGATCCCATCGCTGCTCGTCGTGTGTTGTGGCGGCGAAACGAAGGTGAGGCAATTTACCGGTGGAAAGCGATCTTGGCGGTCAGGCAAGTAATCTTGTCGCCGTCCTCGGTAAGGACGTCTGCGAGAACAGTGTACTGGCCCTACTGGTTGTTAGTATTAATTCGCATCTTGTCAGGCTCATCGAACGCACCGGAGGGATCTCCCTGGGCAGGTCAACATCCTTGGTCAAGCTCATCTCGCCCTTCTTAAGCGGGCACTCGAGATCGCCCTTCTTTATCGTTTCGCAGCCGTCTGCATTCTGGTTGATGAGTGTGATGATGCCGTACTTGACTTGCAAGTGCATTGTGAAACCCTCACCGACTTCCTCCTTGAAGTCGCCTGTGGCCTTGATGCTGAGCGTCTCGCCACTGTACCCAGGTTAGTTTCTCGCTTCACACTTCTCAAGACTTGCGAAACTACCACACGTGTAGATGCGCAACTCTCACAAGACTCCAACAGGAATCACGTACGGCTTGGGTGGGTTGGGGCTCAGGTCAACCTTCTCAATCTTAAGAAGATCGTTGGCTGGGTCACCGCAGAAATACAAGGGGTTGTCGCCTGGGACCTTGTACTCTTCCTGGATCGTGACCTGGTCGCCACCCATCCATGAGGGCGATGCAGAGACAGAGACGGCGCTTAGCGCGGCGAGCAAGAGGGTGGTGAGCTGCATGGCGGCGGTGAAGACAGCTGCGGTACTAGAGACGAGCTATAGTGTTATAGTCGCGCGATAAACACGACGGGAAGAACTTCGATGTGAATTCGAAGTTGGGGTAGGATGGTCGGGGTTGTTGTGGAGAGTGGAGAGTGGAGAGCTCTGGTAGTGGTTGAGGCTGGCGTCCAGATAGCGGCTGCGGTCCATGTCCATGAGGCTGGGGCGAAGCATGGACCCTGCAGCCAACGTCATCGCTGTTGGTCACGCACCTGCGTTAGTCTTGTCCTAGAGCCATCTGGGGTTGACATCCACACATCTTGTGCATAAAAAGAACTGCTGCCGGGAAGAAGCAGCTCATCTCAATTCGTATGCACGTGTACGACAATCTCTGGCCGAGCTAGGTAGCGCCTATGTGCCCAGAGATCCTCTCCACGGCGGCACCACGTACAAGGGAAAAACCAAGTAGGTATAGAGACAACAAGCCCTACCTTGCAGCTTACATTAGCTCCTATAAAAAAAACTTGTAAAAGAAGTACTCCCTAGGTATGCTCTAAAGAAATGTTTAGTTTCTCTCTTTGATGTAGTGGCGGCCAGATCAAGATGATGCAACTCGGCGGCAGCAACTGCGTACCAACTCCCCGAAACCATAGTAAATGCACGCCATTCCGATCGGATTGTCCTTGAAGTTGCTCGCCATCAGCAGTCCGCCCGACGGGGCATGTTTGCAAAGTTCATGGCATAAGAAACTTATTCGGCCGCCCCATGCGTCTGGAACATGGGCAGTAAGAGAATGTCTGTCTTAAAGAAGTGCAGTCGTTGGAAGCTTTCAGCAGTCAAACAAGCATAAGGTGTAGTAGCTGTCACGTCCGGTTATCATATCAATCATGACCTTTACCTGTCGGGATTATGAGAGCATCCTCGACCGAATTAACATAGTTACCCGTTTATCCTTCCGGGCATGCAGTTTTAAAGTTTACAGCGTAGTTCGCATCCGCATCGATCTTCTGAGTACCAGTTTACCGCATTTCCAATTCTGGTGGAAGGATTGTAACGGAACACCCTGCTACTAGACTCGTTATCAACAAGGTTTGCACGAACTTTAAAGCTTGTAAACCAAATTCAGGTGTCGTTCATGCAGCGATATACATGCCCCGCAATTCCAGGAGGAACATGGTGCTTCCCCTATGTCTTCCCTCAATTCGAAGGTTGTTCAGAAGGCAGTTCAAAAGCGCTCACGAAATGACGAAAACCATGATCAAGAGGAGCTCAAACAGTTGTACGACCGACATGGCATGGTCAAGTGCCCCATATGGCACCGTGACATGCCAAGAAACAACGTAGCTCACGCTTGTACACCAGATGTTGCCACTGCAACGTCTTGGGACGATCAGTAGAGCCTCCAAGTCCCCCGACCTCGAGCCGTTCGAGAACCTACATTCGTACGTCATTTAGAAGTATGTAAGTGTCTACTAGTCTAGAAAGTCGCGCAAAAGGTGCTAATGTGCGTTTTCAGCGTATACCTCCAAAGAAATCTAGATTTTCCAAGGACACCTGCATGCTACCATGCGCAGAAAGACTCATGGTAAGATCTCTTCATGTCTCTCTTGATCAAAACTTCAACTACGCAATAACCATTTCTAAGCATGCTATTGCAAGTATGGAATCATGGTAGACGTTCAAACCCGGAACCTTGTTAGTCAGACCAAACCGATCACGCTTTAGCGCCGGGTGGACTTAAGACTGTCAGCTGGCTGCAGTAGGCCAAGACGTCACTTCATCAAGGGGAAAATATGCAACAAGCAACAGCAGGCATCTCCTCTGCAAGAATATGACGCCGCACGGTAATTGCATCGGTCTTGTTGTTTTCTACTTCCGATGTGGTCTGATTCATCAGATACATTGGTTACCACTCATTCTTGCTATCGACTTGGGTCCAGGTAGCACTAGTGCATTGTTCTCCTATCGTTACTCCCTTTACATCCCTAGGCTGGTGGAATTGTCGCCTTGGAATGCCTACTATGATCATGTCATCCCCTTGCATGCCCAGTCTTGGCGAGAGTGATGTAGAGGAATAAGTCTGCCGTACCCTGGCCCAACATCAACATCTCTTTGATGGGGCTGACGCAAGCTATGGCAGTGCAAGTTCGCAAGAGCCAGCTTCTTGAACTATAAGAACGCTGTATCACTGCCTAAGAGATCATCACATACCCAAGCTTCCACATCCACCACAACGAATCCAGACTACTATCTGCAGAAGAAGCGCCTCGAAAATGACGGTCACATTCGTATCGCTAGCTCTCGTGGCTGCTCTTCAGATGCTGCCAGCGGCGGCACAGAACTTGTCTTATGGAGCCAACAACTTCTACCGCAGCGACAACGTCACGGTGCATCCGATCACCTTTCCCAGTCAATACCAGATGACCGTGGCGGGCAACCTTTTCCTACCCGACAATCTCGATCGAAGCATCAACGCGTCCGCTATAGTCGTCGGCCATCCAATGGGAGCCGTGAAGGAACAGAGTGCAAACCTGTACGCCACCAAGATGGCGGAGCAAGGGTTCGTCGCTATGTCGATTGATGTTTCCTTCTGGGGAGGCAGCGATGGCGAGCCAAGAAACGCCGTATTGCCAGACGTCTACGCCGAGAGCTTCAGTGCTGCAGTCGATTACCTAGGTCTACAAGACTACGTTAACCGCGAGCGTATCGGAGCTATCGGTATCTGTGGCAGTGGTTCCTTTGTCCTCAGCGCAGCAAAGATCGATCCGCGCATCAAGGCTATCGCGACAGCCAGTATGTATGACATGGGGGCTGTGAGCCGCAACGGGTTACAGAGATCGCAGAGCGTCGAGCAACGCAAGCAGGTCATTGCAACGGCGGCGGCGCAACGTTGGGTAGAGGCCAGCGGTGGAGAAACGGAGGTATGTTGTGACTACATCAAATGCATGTGAGACGTACACTAACTTCGTGCCTCCATTTCCAAAGTATACGGGTGGAACTCCTCATGTTCTCACCAATGAGACCGATCCAGTTTCACGCGAGTTCTACGACTTCTACCGCACATCCCGAGGCGAGTTCACACCTGCAGGTTCTGCACCAAACCTCACCACCCACCCTACGCTCTCCAGCCAGACCAAGTTTATGAATTTCTATCCCTTTAGCGACCTCGATACCATATCCCCACGTCCAGTCATGTTCATCTCTGGCGACATGGCACATTCGCGCGAGTTCAGCGAAGATGCGTATGAGGCTGCGGCAGAACCAAAGGAGCTAGTTTGGATTCCAGGCGCTGGCCATGTGGACTTGTACGACCGCGTTGACCTGATCCCCTTTGGTAGGCTCACAGAGTTCTTCCAGCAGAACTTGAGTGAGTAGAGGACGAGCTAGACCATCGCGTGTGTCAACAAGCGAGCTCACCATCGTATTCGAAGTGGTTTGGAATGATGTTTCTGTGTTTTAGTAATACTTAAGATCTGCAAGAACGAGAGGGTCAAACAGCAATTTGTAAGATATCTTTCGACTCCTATGTAAACATTTAACCGTCACACAAGACCTTACGCAATGTCAACAACAATCTTACCCTTGACTCGTCCTTCCACCATGTAGTTCTTAGTCTTCTCCCAAGCCTCAACATGATTTTCTTCGGTCAAAATCCCTTTGACAACATCTTGGACCACAACCTGCACATCGCTCTTCTCTGCCAACTCCCTCACCTGCTCGAGTAACTCGCTCTTCTGGTACAGAATGACATTCGCATATCGCGGCCCAAACAGATAACCCTGGATATGTCGTATGACTTGGGATGGGTATGTGAAATATGTCAACGGCCCTCCCATTGCGGTCCTTGAAGTTTTATCTCCAACAATGGTAATGTACGCGCCAGAGGGATGAAGGAGTTGCTTCCAATGCTCGAACATTTCTGTGCCACCTACACAGTCAATGTACAGATCGTATTTGGTACCAGCGGGCCTCTTGGAAAGCAGGGAGTTTGGCACGTCTTGCGTGCGATAGTCAATTACCTCATCTGCACCCAATCTGCTCACAAAATCGGCATTGGGACCCGAGCAGATGCCGATGACATGGCAAGAGTAGAGCTTCTTTGCTAGCTGTACACACCACATTCCTACACCGCCGCTTGCTCCTGATACGATCACACGGCGTTGCGAGGGAGATGGGGAGCTGGATGGAGACGGGAGCCAATCGAGACAGGCGAATGCGGTCAAGACAACAAGAGGTATGGCGGCGGCTTCGTGATGAGACAGAGTGCTAGGTTTCTTTGCGATGGGTTCGGAGGTTGGATTGACACAAAGGTATTGTGTGAATGTTCCTTCCGCCATCTATCATGATTTCAATTTAGTATTGTCTTCCAAAAGGTAATTTGATGAGGTTTGGCTTACGGGTCGATTGCACAATCCGAAAACTTCGTCTCCAACCTCCCATTTTCCACTCTTTGCTTCTTCCCCCACGGCAACAATGTCACCCGAGTAGTCTCGCCCTATTCCTTTCTCTTTTTTACCTGCCAGCCAGCCGATCACGGGATTTCCCCATAGTTGGATGTCTACTGGATCTTTGTACGAAGTCAGTGTGTGGCTCACGTGCAGTTCGTACAAAGATACTTACTAATAGCGGCGGCTTTGATCTTGATCAGAACCTCCTGTGGACCTGGTGTAGGTATGGGTGTATATGTAAGATGTGGGTGAGAAGATGGTTGTGTATAGGTCAAACATGTATTGGATTCGGGGAGTGAAGACGCCATATCGAGGTAATCGGTTATATTCTTGCGACGATGCGAGTTGCGTGATATCGTTACATCAGAATACTTCTACAGTGCAGTTGTCTAAACAATATGTAAGCGATTGTTCACTACCATCGGGTTGCTGTTTATGGTAAGATGCATGCTATGACGTTGCATTTCTAATGTGAGCCATGAAAAGCATGAGTGGGGCGCCGGAGTACACACCGAGGTTCTGTATAGCCTATACGAGTCAGGCAGCGGGAGCCGTGACCCGCGACGAATCGCATTTTCAACAATAAGAGTCCAGACTAGGTAGGAAGTTGGTCTGCTATTGCGTGATGAGTCTATTTAAGTCTGTACATGGCGTATTTCTACTTTCAGAGCTTGACCGTACTTCTAGCCCGGATCTTTTCTCCATACCTAATGAACAGGAATGGGATCGGGATGAGTAGGGTAGCAATGAAGCCCAACATACTGTTACCCCATCCGTATCCCATTTGTGCATACATGGTCTGACTGCTCAGCGGAATAAATGCTGCTGCAAGACTGCGCAGCACTGTACTCGCTGCCATGGCACTCGCGGCGTGAATAGTGAACACGTCGACCAAGTACGTCGTCGCTGGCATAAATGTCATCAGCAAACCGAATCCGATGATGCCTGTTGCAACAATAGGCACCATGAAGTGAGTCTGATACTGTACACTCCAGCCGTAGATGAAGAGACCGCATGGAATGAAAAAGCCGCCGATGCACATCATATATAACCTGTGTTCGGGACGAAAGTCGCCGCGCGCCATGTGCTTGTGCACTACTTTGTTGCCGTAGTGGATGTAGGTGAATTGGCCAATAAGAGACCCAATGCCTAATCCAAGAAAAGATAGACCAGTGATACCACCATGCCAGCCGTACTGGCCCTTGAAGACGGCGGTGAATGTCGTAAACAATATGTAGAGATATGCGTATGTTATCGCGATGTAGAGTGAAATGGCGAAGCAGATGGTGGAGCGAAATAACATCTTGGCAGGTCGGATGATTGAAAACTTGAATAGTTGGCTTGGTGTAAGACCACCATCCAGTTTTGAGCGTAGCTTTGAGTTTCCAGTTTCGGCTTTCAGTCGTTTGACTTTTCGTTGTAGGATGATAATTCCAGATGTTTCCCTCATCAGAATGAGTGACGTGATGAAGAATGCGCCACCCTAATAGTGTTAGCTACCAACTGACAGAGAGCCAAGATGTAAACCTACCACTATAGCAACGAACCAAAAATTCCACCGCCAGCCTTTCGCAACCGTCAAAAAGCCACCGATAATAGGACCAACACAAGGCCCGATAGTCGGTCCCATCATCCTGGTCGAAGTCAGCCTTGATCTACAAGACACTTATGTGTTGGAAATACCAGACTGCCATCGCAGTGCCTCGTTGCTCCCTGGGTATGAGATCTGCGATGGTCCCACCACCAAGCACCATAGGCGCTCCTCCGAAACAGCCCATGAAAAACCTGAACACAACAAACTGCGCCATGTTCGTCGCTACAGCTGCCGCGATCGTAAAGACGATGAAAAGCAAGTTACAGCTGTGATACAATGGCAATCGACCATACATCTCCGACAGCGGCGCAATGATCAACGGCCCAAAAGCAAACCCAAGGACATATACGGACACCATGAAGCCCTCCAGCAAATCGCTGGTCGAATTGAAATCGCGCATAACTTCTGGGACGCCGGGCGCGAATTGTGAACTTGCGAGAGGCGTGAGGAAAGTAATCCCGCTAATTAGGGCAACCATACCCCATTTGCGGGATGCCTTCCAGTTGAGTGGGTTCTCGGGGTCATCGGGGCCGTCAAAGTCTACAATATTTGGGTCGCGTTCAGGCTCCTCTTCCGCGTCTGGTTCGTCTGCACTGTAGATAGAGGCTGGTCTGTTGCCTTTTTCAACATCTTGCTCTCCCGTCGTGTACTCATGCTTCTTCTCGTCTAAAGAATACCGCCTCTCTGAGGTATGACTAGGAACTTGGTGTATAGAACCGAGGTTGCCTGGGATATCCGCATCATGACCCTCGGCTGCTGCTTGGTCGATGATCTCGCTTCTCGTAGGATGGCGATACAGTTTGGGTGGTTCTGATTGTGGCATGTCGTCAGTTCTTAGCTACCGTGGAAGCCTCAGTAGGTGGTGATTGTGCTAGGTGTCATGGAAAATCGCCTGGGACGCGCTGCTCAGCTCGACAAGACAACTCGAGATTCTTTCATGGAAACTCGCAAGACGAACGCTATTGAGCTAATAGTACTGGCATATGGAGATTCTGACCACGTTGGCGTCCGGGAATAAGGCAATGGGTTGCGTCAATCACCTGGATCTGTAGGGGAGTGGAGTAGGTAGTAGCGGCGCGGTAAACGACAGCTGCTGGAGTCCATATTAAGTAGTAGATATTGAGATGCAGCTAGTGGTAGTGGAAAGTGTCAGTGGCTGCGGCTGCAGCTACCTGCTTGCCGCACATCGTGTGGCTTGCTTGGTGAAGGCTATGATCGTTAAATCCGTTACACAACAGGGTGCGAGAAAAAGCAAGTGCAACTTGCGCCAACTAAGCCCTATCACGGAAAGATCGTGATGCAATAATCCTTTAAGAGAGACCCTGTTTATCCCCACTGCATTTTGACTGTGATTAGTCTGCTCGTCAGTACGATGATGGAGGGTCCAAGACGCGGAACACTACCGTGAGCCTAGGTACCCATATAGCGCATGATCCCCACACTCACCACCTTCTCCGCTGTACCTCCCCCATTTCTATCCGGAGAACAACACAGATTTAAGGTAGTATTGAATAGTGAGAATTGGGTTATTGTCACTCCAACTTGACTTTAGCAGCTTTGTCTGCGAAGTTTGATTTCACTGAAGTTCCGTTTTCTCCATCTTCCCCGCTATTGCTTAACAACAAACTCCACATTCCTCGGCCGAACCGTTTGATTTAGCGTTGATTGCACGCCACATCTCGGGATATGATACCCATCTGGTGATATAGCACAATCAAGAATAGTTTACAACGCAGTGTCGGTGAACACGTGACCTTGATCATTTCTCACCACGTGCGCTGAAGATTGAAGCAGATTCGCGTTACTCTCAAAGTTATGACGACTGCCTCACTCAGCTCTTATGCTGTCCGCGTCAAACAGGTGAGGCAGATCGCCGTTCTGTTGAATTTGGCGTTGTAGATGACTTGGTTTGTGGAGCCGTTGTGCTCGATGTAGATGATATGATGCCCGGCTCTTCTCGCAGATATGTCGTCCATAAAGGTGGTCTATGCTTTTGACATCTTCCGTCGAGACATGTATTATATGAAGAAAGACTCATTGTCACTCTTCCGCATGCTCATGCAATTCCTTCTTTCCTCTTGGCCCTATATCATAGCACCATGCCGATAACTAGGCTGTGGTAAAGGCTCTGTGACTTCGTAGTTACCGAAAAAGTCGACGCTACTCTTTCTTCGCTCCTCCATCGCGTCTTCCAAGTCACGGCTCACACAGATCTCCATGCCTCCGCTCTGCTCCGTACCCTTCTTCTCTGTCGACATCTTGTAGCCTACACCCGCTGAAGAAGTTGCCGCCGCCGAAGTCGGGCTGAGATAAGTAGAGGTGGTAATCTTTTTCTTCCCTGGGAGGTCGTTTTCTCCAAGTAGACTAAGCCAACGCAACTCAGCACACCGCTTGAAGACGCCTTCGAGGTCAAAGAGGTCCTGCATGGAAAGACTGTACATCTTGCCGCTTCGAAATTTCCAGAAGAAGAGAACCGATAATTCAATGGTTTCAATGCATTGAAGCGAAAGGGCGATCTTGTCCATGGCTGCGAGGAGGTTGCTTGTCATGCGTGCCTGATCTCTCATCATACGATCTCGGCCCCCGTTCTTCAGCGTTGTGTAGTTCCATTCGATGTAGAAGCGTATATGCGTTACATGCTTCAGCATGGGCAATTGCAGAATGTGTTGTGAGAACTCAAAATAGTCGTTATTGGTCCGCGTATTTCGTAGTTCAGCGTGCAACGTAATCTTGCTGCGGCGAAAGTAATTGTAAAGCAACTCTTCGCGGATTTGTTTGTTAATAAGGAGGAGCTCGGGCCGTAATCGGGATGCCTTGGCTACGGAGGATCCATACCCAAAAATGTCGTGCCTCCAGGGTTCCCCGTTGGACATCTCTGCTCCCCATAGACAGGTGTGAAGTTCAGGACGATTTTTGGTGTCGGGTAACACATAGTTGAAGATTTGGGCGCGGATTTCTCTTGGGAGAGCCAGAAGTGGCGAGCTGAATGTGCTCGGTGTGAGTTCAAGTAGAATCTCTAGTTCCCGGAAAAGCATACTCTGGCGATGCTTGTAGAGACCATCTGAGCTTCGGTTCGAGGAAATTGAGAGCTTGTTGCTCGCTCGCTGAACCGTCGCCATGTGCGTGTGCAGGGTGGCAGGGCTTGTACCAGATGGGAGGAACGCGATCGTCTAGTGTCCGGACGTGCAATTTCGACGGATGTACCAGGTTAATAAGAAGCGAGCTATACAGTGTTTGCAGTAAGCTGTCCAGAACTTGAAGACGGATAAACTAGCTGTGGACAATTGTTCAACTGGGTATAAGACGTCGCCGCAAGCGATCTTATGGAACGTTCCAAGGGAAAGGAGAGTATCTGCGACGCCATGGCTGTGCAATGCGGCCGAGTCATGTGTGAGTGGTCGCTCGCTGCTGTGCGCGCAGGGATCGATTGCAGAACCCGGGCCAGCATTGAAAGTGGGGATGCTGTATCACGTGTCAAACGGCAAGCGCGAGATCTTGCCGGCACAAAGTGTTTCAGCTTGGCGCTTCGAACCTCCTGCATCCGCAGCTTGCTGGTGTATCAGAACCTCAAACGCTTCGGGTTGGCATTTTTGCGTGCGATGGCCATCCGCAGACTCGACCGCCTGGGCAGAGAAAAAGCATGCTGACGTGTGTGTGCGGAGACATGGCGGAAGTAATGATCTTGATGTGCATCAAATCTGGAAAGCTCTTATTACTTCGTTCTTATTGCGCGTCATCTATAATTAACAACAAGTGACGGAATTCGGAAAATCGCGTTGCGCCTTTCGACGTCTAGGGGTATCACAACAAACAAAACAAACACCATGGGCCGCTACTCATGGCTATCCGCCTACTCCACCAGCTCTGAATCAAAGCACTGGCAGTCCGCAATGCTACCGCCAGGTCTCCATCCGCTCAACAGAGTTGGACACCGCCATGCGACGTCCATATCTGAGCACTGAAACAGCAAATTCCATATCCTCTCCGTTGTGTATCCGAACCACGGCTGGCTCATTGAATCGGGTCGTCCTTGAAGGTAGGGTTCCTGGTGGGCCCAGCTGTTTTTATCGACAAGGAGCTGCCATAGTTCATCGTAGATAGATTTGTCGATGCCACGGATACGTGCTGCGGTGACAACGAATTGGCCCTTGTAGCTGAGGAGAACGTTCTCACGGTGGGAGTCGTCGATTCGGGATTGTAAATTTGGGAACAGCGAGGTTTCGTCCTGCCAACCGCGATTGTCCCCACAGTCGTCGCTGTTGCAAAGAATGCCTGCCCATCCTAGGTTGAGGAAACCCGTCTGGTTCGCACGGAAGTATCGCTCGAAAAATGGGTAGAACTCTCGTGGGTTATGAACATCAGCTTGGAGGAACACAGTTCTCTCGGCGAGACTGTCCCAGCGGTTGACGATATGGTTAAGGTACGTTTCGGCTTCGCGTCCCACGTTTGGAAGCTTTATCACCTCGTGCGCATTCGTTTCTTGCTTAATCTGTCTTTCGTCCGCCTCGCTGTCCTTCAAGTAAATCGTGATAAGAGCCTCTGACATCTGCGACATACTCTCCAATTTTGCTATAAGTGCTGCGACATCCTCGGTGCGCTCTTTGTACATGCTGATAACAACTTCTAGAGGACCGATGGGTTCGTATTGTAAATCCAGATGCGGCTCCACTCGGGGAAATTGTCGTTGTCCAAAGTTGAAACTTATAAATGCTGTCCACAGCATGACCAGGGCTAGACTGATCAAGGGTGAACGAAGACTGTTGCTTTGCGATCCTGTTCGTGGAGCGCGTTGTGATTTCGTTCCGCACTCTTCCTCATCATCTGATTCTGCTCTGGGTGAACGCGAAATAAGGTCGTAGCTTCCGCGAGAATTTTTTCGGCGAACAGCCTGCTTCCAAACTGTGTCATAGACATCTTTACTACAGACACATAGGATTGCGAAGAGGAAGCAGGATAGTTGTTGCCAACTGGTGTATGAGCGACGTAACGAGAGGACCGTTGAGCAACCTATGATTGCCATCATGGCTAAAATCGACGTTACGCTGCGCACGCGTTGTGTTGCTGCAAGGCCGCTTCCAGGTAGTGGACTCTCTGATTGCATGTCCAGTGGAAAAAGTATCGAGCCTCCAGCTAAAAAGGCCGCCGCGGTCGATAAAGCATTTAGGGTGCGGAGAGGTAGGCTACTGACGTTGAATGTGTCCCATTGCTCACCAGGCCAATTGCCGACAGCACAGACAAACGCAAGTAAGCTTCCCATACCAACCAACCAAACCGCATTCGTACTTCGAGTAGCACGGTCTCCTGGGTAGTGTTTAGCAACCAGTTTTCTCAATGCACTAGCAGTGCCGATAAGGAGCATTGCCAGAATAGATGCGATCAAGCTTGGCACCATCAGCCTGTACTCCATGAACAATATCCCAGCACAAGCTGGAAGAAGCAAGCTCAAAGACAGGATTTCAGCATTTGAGCGAGAATTGTAGTTGAATACGTAGAGTACCAGGCTTTCGGCAAAGAAGGCTATGGTCTGATTTGGTCAGCGTAACATATTCTTGGATTTGGTTTGAGACAACTTACTGTGATCATGCAGAGGAGAGGTAGATTCGAAGTATGCAGGACTGCCTGTACTGTGCAGAATGCCGATACTGCTTGCAGGCCGGTTGATGCGACCATTAAGAACGCGCCTTGAACTGTTCGCTTTCTACGTTGTTCTTGCCCGCTGGCTTCCTGGACGTTCGATCTCCATGGATGTAAAAAGGAAGCGACAATTGCCGTAGCCGCAATTTGGCAAATGAACAGTTCCAAGGGATAGTGCAGATTATTTTCAATCAACAGATGCCTTGTGGTCAGCAGCGAGGTCGTGGCGCATGCAAGCCAGACAAGCTGGCGGTAGTCTTGGAGTCGTTCGCACACGGCCTGGTACTGGAAAATAGACTCTGTTGCTTCATCGATGCGCCCGAGGCGATGGCGTGTGGTCATGATGGTATGGACTCGATCCTGGACAGGTTGTGGTATGAAAAAAAAGTGTGATGGAGAAGGAAGCCCAGGGTCGATTGTGATTCCCATCAGAATCTTCCTCGGGTGCCTGATCGGCCTGCAGGCCATGGAAGCGAGTCTATAAAGAGCACTGAAGGCTGAAGGTAAGGCGTACAGCGCGTGTGACGACGGGGGTGCTGTGTGGGTCAGCGCAAATGGGCCGTCGGGACCTGAGTTGCTGCGCAAACGTAAAAGTTGTGGAGTAGTGTCTACCAGGACAACAAGGCTGGTCGCTGTAATAATCTAACGAGACCAGTGTAGAAGCTCCTACAGAGCCTAGAGGCCCTGAAGGATTTCACTCTGAAGAATTGTCTCTCCTTCATATCAGGGCTAGAACCTGACAGCAGGCCCAAGTCCAGACTAATACGGTAGGAAAGCCTGCAAATCAGCCACAAAAGGTAGGCAATCTGTGGATGCATAAGTCTCAGAGTGCGTCTAGCCGAGGGGTGGCCCCTTCACGATCGTAGGATAGAGAGGCGCAGTCTGTACTCGGTACTGTACACCTGTCACACGCACCACATGGCATACAACCCTCCTTCAACCGGTGCATAACAGCGTTAGGTCTCCATATGCCAAGAGAGTGTCTAATGTCGATCGTCCTGTTACCTGTCCACAGTAAGGTCCTGGTGACAAGCAAGCAGCGACTTTGGAGATGTAGCTACCGCTGCGAGATATCCATATTTTATGCGTTTCTACTCTTGATCTCCAAATGTTCTCGTACGCATTAGGCACATCACGTTGAGCCCTGCGAAAGGGGTGTTATGAATTACTCCCGTATGTGGCCAAGCCGGGACGCGAACAAGGGATCGCGACTATTGGTCCAATCGTTTGAGGCTGGCTAATTACGAAACAGGCCTGCAACTCGGGTCCGTTAGTGTTTGGAGGCCTAAACGTGGCAGACGGGTCAGACGGCGAGAAATGTGGGTGGGACACAAATGCATTCAGGGTCCTTCGTGGGGAAGAGACGTTGTTAGTAACTAATTCCGCGGCGATTTCCTACGCTTGTCGTTGTACCTGCGACGCGACGATACCTCGACCATACGACCAACCATTGCGGAGGCGTACTTCACAAATAAGGGCTGACCGATTGCTTTTGGTTGGGTTGGGCGGCTGTGCAGATGCGACTGTACTTATGCCTTTTGAGATGTAGAACCCACAATACGGGTCTCGCCTGCAATTATTCCGTCTTTTCTTCCTCTTAGCGGGACGGTGTTCATCGCCAAGACGGTCAGTTCCCGAAAAAGGGAAACCCACCTTTACAGCCTTGCCATTGTAAGCCCATAAGCTCGAAGTCTCAAACTTCGTTATGCGGCTATAATTCGAGAGGATCCCTTACAGTGATGCGGTGTACGAGAGCGCATGCTGCGCAATCACTAGGACCCAATATCGCCAAGGCCACATCGCCGACCAAGCTCAAGCAACGTAATGTGGGTGGAGACGATTCGTATACTCTACCCAGGACTTTTTAATGTCTCACCATATGCTGATGCGGTTCCAACAAATCCATCAGTATGGAGTGTCCAAAGCTTGCTTCAAGTCATGCCCGTCAACGTTGAGCCAAATGCTCTGCACCTCGGCGACACTGCGAGTTTCATCGACCAAAAGGATCTGTAGCACAGGGAGCCAAGTTTTCTAGCCAGATCACGTGTTTCCTTTTTGGAGAAGAGATGCCATTGGTTGATTTTCGTGGTTGAAAAGACATCCCGGAGGAAAGGGGAGACTGATCGTCGCATTAGATTATGATTAACTATCGAAGCTAGTGGGATATCATGATAGCCGTTCGATTGACATTCTTTTGGGTCGTTATTTCTAGTTTCCGATGACACCCTCCACCATGTCCATTACGCCGGAAAGTACGCTTTGGATGACTGGATACTTTGGTAGGAATGGGTTGTAAACACTTTGGCACCTGGCGTTGAAATCCGCCGTGTTACCAATCTCTACAGCAAGCTCGTTGCCAGGCACACCGAGCTTCGCAATCGGTCCGCTGCGAGGGGTGGCCTTGTCCCAGCCAGGACCCGCGGCGGGGTTCTTGATGAATTCGACGAACCAATCGTTCTGGAAATCGGCAAGTGCCTGCTGTTCGGCAGTCACGCCCTCCATACCAGCAAAAGCACCATTACCTCCGAAGAAGAATGAGATCTCGGCGCCGTGCGTTGGGTAAGCCACAGGCAAGGGTAGAAGGTTGGAGTAGTTGCCGAAGAAGCGGTATGACCAAGTGTCCTGAACCTCACTGCGCATATCGATGAAGTGGTCGACCGGGCAGAAGAAGCGTGCGTCACCATACTGCGCACCGCTCATTTCGGAGACAGTGGAGTAATCAGCGATGTCGTACGCGGCTTCGATAAGGTCCTTTGGAATTTCTGCTACATCAGCGTCAAAAGTGTTGAGCCACTCCGAGAAGACGGTGTTCTCGCCGCCATAAACCAATCCAAACAGAGCGCCTTCTTTGTCAGAGTTACCCGTGAGCAGGGGAACGTGCGAGGCATAGTTGCCAGCAGCGAAACGTGAGGCGTAGTCTTGATAGCGCGTCTTTTCGTCCACGACAGGTGTGAAGTACGTGTTCAGAGTGGCATTGAAGGCCTCAGTTTGGAAGGCGTACATGTCGACTTTACGCAGGCACTCGAGCTGGCCTTCACCAGTCTGGCAGCCAACCTCCTTAGCAACGAGATCAAGCGCCTCGTTGGTGGGACCTACGGCCGGACCAGACTTTGCGTTCGCGGCCATCTGAACGGCACCCTTGAGGAATGTGTCGGGGTGATTCCAGAGATAGTGATCTACTTGAACCGATCCGGAAGAGTGACCTCCAAAGACGATGTGCTCAGGGTTGCCGCCGAACTGAGCAATGTTGTCGCGCACCCACTGCAAAGCCTTGTCGACATCGAGAATGCCAAAGTTCTGCGACTCTTCGCCGTTTGCAAGCTCGGCGGAGTTCGGGTAGGCCCAAAGACTCTCACGAGTGTTAAAGCTAACAAAGATGACGCCTTTGCGAGCAAAGTTCTCACCAACCAGTTGAGGATTGCTACTTGATCCAGTGACCATAGCTCCACCGTACATATACACAAAAACCGGAAGACCCGGTGTATCCAAGCCTGGTGGAGAAGCTGGCGGACCTGGGGGACCTGGGGGACCGCCTGCAGGACCTGAGGGAGGGCCTGGTGGATGATGAGGATGAGGTCCATTTGGCTTTTGAGGGAACGTCGGCGCCCGTGGCGACTTACTATTTGAAGAGGGCGCCCAGATGTTGAGGTTCAAGCAATCTTCATCCTGCTGGGAGTATGTTGTGCCGGTGATGGCCTGTGGACATGTGGCACCATACTTTGTCGCATCAAGCACCTCGCCCTTCTTGAGCTTGCTGACGTCCTTAGGGGCTTTCCATCTATACAGGTGGTCAGCAATAGGGAGGACGTTTGGTCGCCACTGTCACATACCGGTTTTCCCCACCCGTTGTCTGCGCGAACGGAATGCCTAGGAAAACAGAGTTTCCATAGTCGTCTGTGAAACCCTTTACGGTTCCTTGATCGAGTGTCGCGGTGCCATCCGTAACGGTTGCTCTTGAAGGTTTCGGAGGCAGCGGAGTGCTAGCCACCTGACCGAGGAAAAGGCCTAGTGAGAGGCTCTGTAAGCCAATAAGAGTTGTCGGAACCTTCATGACGCAAGTCAGCGAGACACGATGGTGGGTAAGAGATAGAGTTCGGCGGGAGGCTGCAGATCGTGTTTGGACTTACACATGGCTATATAGGGCACCACTTCGGCGTGCTTACCATTTCATGGGAACCATTCTGGCCGCCAACTGCGCGGTAACACCATGCTACCATCGACTGCCGAGGATTGTCCGGCGTGGAGCCTGATGGATCTGTAAGGGTATTTTCATCTCCGTCGCTGCAGGTCTCAGGCGTTCCCGAGGTCCGTCGATAATCAGGGACCGCAAATTTGGCAAGCTAAGCGAGTCGTACCAATCGCGGTCTCCACAAGTCGTCCATACTAGAAGCCGGTTGACACACCTAGAGCGCTAGAATGCCACCGGTTCCAAGGTAGAACCTTCGGCATTGTTCGCCATGTGTCTACTTGTCGCCTTCCAGACCACTGTTCCCTGTCGTTCATCGCCATGCAAGCCAGGAAGCATGCTTGCTCTTTCGGACCGAACCATGGAACTTGTCGTGCACGCCCGATTAAGATCTGAGACCTATCGCATTCTGCCATCGCACCCATGGCCCCGAAGCTTGCGAGAATTGGTTTGCCATCCCATTACTCGCCGGTCCCTTTGACATGTGAGCGAAGGCGTTCAGGTTCCCAGTGCCGCGGTCGGCGGACACGATGCCATACATGTAGTGCTCTCGTCTCGAGTCAAATTCTTCCAAAACTTAGCTAAACTTGCTCTAACGCATGAAAACGCCGCCACATTGTAGTGGCCGTCCAAGGGTTTCGCAACTCAGAACTGGGTGCCGACTCTAGCGCCCGAAGGACTTTTGAATTAGACTTGCCAGTCACGGTTGGGCCTTTGGGGAGTCCCCTGATGCAATCATGCCACAACGCTACGGGACGGCATACTAGTACCATAACCCGCAACATCCTGTAAAGTTACTTTAGGGGTGGTTTGCCTGTGGAGAAGAAATAAAGATACACCCGCTGTCAATTCTTCTGCAAATCCTCGCAGCTCTCCACAGACTCTGCTCTTGGAACTCTTACCAGTGGAGCGAGCAGGCTCGAACTCCTTACGGCTCTATCTCGGTAACGGCCGGACAAGCAAAGCAGCATGGGCGACAATGGGCTCGGGCAGGTGGTAGGTTACTTTGCTTCCCCCTTCCTTCGTTCGCTACGTGCGGCGCTGATGTAGCTGGCAGATCTCATGGTACATTTGCACGATCGCCGCGGTCCCTTTCGTTGCGCTGCGCATGTATGCACGGTGGAAGAGGCTGGGCAATCTGGGAATAGATGATTTTCTCATCCTCCTCTCATTAATATGTCTGATTGGAGATCTCATCATCCAACAGCACATGTGGAACCTAGGACTAGGCGACATGTCGACAGTAACACCAGAGAACTTCAAAGGAATAATGCAAATGATTATTCCCGGATCAACACTCTATGTCTCGTCGCTATGGGCTATCAAATTCGCCCTGGTTTTGTTCTACAAGAATCTCGCCGCGCCGGGCTCACGACTGGTCCTTGTGTATAACCTCGCGCTGGCTGGATTGGCTGTTACGTACCTTGTTATCTTCTTCGATATCATGTTCCAGTGTTTTCCACACAACAAGCGATGGTCCACTGATCCTAACTGTGAGCAAACCCTGTCGTACATGCATACGGTGGATTCTGACCATGCGCAGATCAATGCAGTCCCAAAGCCGCCGAGATCAACTACTGGATCACCATCTTCTTCAACATCATTACAGATGTGATCATTATTTGCCTACCTATAACCATGGTTTCTCGACTGCAAATGAAACTCAAGCAGAAGATCGGTGTGGCCGCAATCTTCGCCTTGGGTTTCTTCGTCGTCATCGCTAGCAGTATGTACCCACTAGATTTGAGTATGAATCGGGAACTCGGCTAACCTTGCACCAGTCGTTCGAGCCTATTACTCCAAGAAGAACGAGACAATGCTGACGTGCACCGTCTCTATGATCGAGACGGCGATTGCCATAATTGCTACTTGTCTTCCCGCCCTGCGCTCCATGATTCTCGGTACAAACAATACCTCCAAGGACGCATCCAACAGCTACGGTCGCCACTACGAGCTCTCGTCTGCGCGACGAAGAGCCAGCGGAAACCGCCTCAATCCGTCCAGCCAGATAACTGGTGGTTTACATTCGACGCACGACACCCGGAATCGAGCGAATGGGTCAGAGGATTCGTTATTCACAGATCCACCATCAGATCAGATAAACGGCGTAGAACAGTTCGTGGGCGGTAAAGGAATAACGGTGAACACGCAGATCGAAACGATGTTTGAAGACTCAAGTTCGAGGAGCAATATCTCTGCAGGTTCGACGAAGGCGAAATCGCCATTTAGTTGATAAAGAAATGGTGGTATCTTGCAAGAATAAAAAAGCGATACACCCTAATATACGTAGTCCACGAATAACTGAATCATGGAACGATGAAGATATATTGCCAGAGTGGGGTGCCATGTTCCACAAGCCACTGTTTAAGGAGGGATTCAGGAGCTGAAAAGATTACGATGAGCACTGTAAAGCCACCGGATAACCACGTTTGCCTGAAAACAAGTGTCGCTCAGACCGCTTCTTGCCCTACGGCGATGCGTTGAAACGACGCGTTTGCGGAAGGGTATATCCGCATCGGCAATCGACACGGCAAACTTGCCCGGATGGAGGAATCATGACAGCATGATTCAGAGAGGCGACCAGAAGCGACTGATGGAGAAGGGAACTACACATAGCAATGCATTCAGGATAAGTTAGAGTCATTAAACAAGGCTAGCAGGAGCTTCATGAAACGAGGCCTTGAAGAAGATCGACATGGGGGAGAGTGTGAATATATCAATGGATTGGTAACATGAGAGCCAACATATGCTAAAGTATCCTCGAGTGGAGAGAAATCTTCATCTTCTCTCGAAAACGCCATGAAACCTCTTTGAACGCCAGGTATGCAGCTGGTAGGTGCAAGACTGCCCGAGCAGATAGTGAATACCAAACCGCCTGAAACTCCACTCAGGTCAAATCCTATACCTCTAGTCCACCGACCATGTAGAAAAGCAAATAAGCCTCAGCAGCAAGTACTTCTGCCTCGCTGACAAGCACTACCTTGCTATCATCGAACATGAACCAGTCGTTGCCCTCTCTGCTGTAACTAACGTAATGTCCAGAGTCAATCTTGCCCTTGTGCACAATCACACTGCTCAGCTCGTAGACGAGGGCGTTTGTTGGGCTGTTGACGTTATGATTCGAAGGCGGTGCACCGGACGTCTTCGCGGCGCGCATGGCGGCTTTGTGGGCGGTTGTGTAGGGGTATATGTCTAGTTTGACGGGAAAGCGAACGGGAGTTTCGATCTTAGAGGACGTGGATTTGGTATGCTCGAAACGCTGCGTAGACGTTAGTATGGGGATGTGGAGAAAAACACTCGGCGCGTACCTTGAGATGAATGGAGAGCACGGGGGGTAATCTCTTGATGCTCAGCTGCTTGGTCGCGTTTTGCGGGCTGTCGCAATTCCGACATGTGTAGTCGGCTGAGCCCAGCTTCTCCTTGACTGTGAAGCGTTCGAGACAGTCTCTCAGATCCAGTGGGGTCTCTTCACCCTTCTCTACGTTCATCTTGCGCTTCTTGCCCTGTATCCGGACATCCAAACTAAGGTCCATGTACGGATCTTGGGCCGTGGTAACATTCCGGCAGTTGTCGCATGTCACGGTACTTGAAAGCTTCCCGCAAAACGTCTGGTGTACCACGCATCTGCAATCTTCCGAGTCATCTGCCGACCCGCCATTTGCCAGATGCAGCGTGTTGAGTATGAACTGCATGTACTCGTGCGCATCTTGCTGTTGGTATCCTGCGAGGGCTTCTCCAGCTAGCCAGCTGCCCATGAGCATGCCCACGGCCCCGAATCCCTCCGTCTTCTCAGCTGAGTGGAACTCGACAAACATTTCGTCCAGCGCACAGCTGACGCATGATTCCTTGTCGCATTCTGTCTGCTTGTGTCCTTCGGAGAGGTAGAAGTTTCGAATGAAGGGGTTATGGACGAGGGTTTGTAGGATGACGCTCATGAAGCACGTCTGGCCCATATTGTAGAGCCCGCGCAGGCCTATCGCTCGGCAGGGGAGAAAGGTCGAGTTGCTTATGACGAGCTTGTGGTCTTCGGTCGTGGTAGTGTCTTCGTACTTTCGCTTCTTGCCTGCATGCAGTCAGCCAACGCTGGCCCCTGTGATAGAACAAAGCCATATGCGTACCCTTCTGCACTCTAAGGACATCCAGGGCCTCATCGTAGATGAAGTCCTGGCAGTTTCCACAGTAGATGTTGCCATCTCGTGATTCCACGGCTGCTTCTCGTTAGCCTTTGCATCTATACGGCGTCCTGCTGAACCCACAGAAACAGTGTGACTTGGTCTCAAAGTGCAGATCCCGATCCGCCTCGGTCATGATGCTCGGGCACTGCAGACACAGAAAGAGCGGTCTCAGTGACACGACGTTGCGCGCCTCCGCTGGCGCATTGTATGTCTGCGCTATTATGCTTGGCTTCTCGTGGATGTTCTGGAGGATGGCCCGGTAGTGCTGGAGTGTCTGCTTGCGCGCCTTCTCGAACATTTCGCCCATGTGCTCTGCGTGGAATCAGTAACCTCGTGTCTGAGAGTTCGTATGGCCAAATGCTCACCGCATCCATATGCGATATGTGCCATCTGGCTGCTCGGCACAATATTGCCCTTTGCATTCTTGACGATCTTGGGCGACGCCAGCGCCGACGCCTTTGGGGCAACTGCTATCGTGTCCATGGTGCCGGGCAATTCGAGGCTTGGTACAGTCGATGTGCTCGCGCTCTACATACTGCGACGTTGGATAAACCTCGGAAGCGCTCACCAGCAGCACAGGCGCAACGCTTCAGTCAAAGCGGCGCTCACGATGCGCGACTTGGGGAGTTATTTCTGGGGTTGAGGCGGACATGCATGAAACCAATCAGCACAGGCGCTACTAGCGCATCTCCCGCCCCACCCGTCCCGAGGTCCAACAGGCACATGGCGATGGAGCATGTCGAGGCTCTTTTTGTCGCGACTACTTCAACTTCTCCAGTTCCATGTCCTAAGACCTATCACAAAATTACCGCCTGCAAGTCTAAGGTACAACGTCACGCGTGGAAGCTCATGTAGTAGTCTGGGCTGAAAACGATCGCTATCTCTCTTCAGAAATTCCTTACCACCAAGGAAGACGTCAGTGTCTACGAGTGCTTTACTAGTAGTGGCCTTTGGATCAAACTTCTCGTCTTCTACCCGAAGTCTCCAATATTGTTGCCGCGCATACCCGCAATTCCTCCAACGGCCAATATCTCCTAGTGCCAGCTTAAAGAAGTAACTAGTGCAACTAAGGAAAGTCTGCAGGTGTGTGTCATTGAATAACAATGCGATCGCGTAGTCAAGGAGACATTCTCTTACTGCGTTAACTTGCTGAACGTTCGTGATGTGCTGTCCTCTATCCTGGCAGAACTTCCCAGGGTGGCAGACACCGAGCGTGACCCTCTTGATCATATCCTTGCTCGCGGTAGTGTGATTAATCCATCCAGCTGGGAGCACATCACGGTATCGCTGTGTATTATTGTACCAGAGGCGGGTAAATGGCACGTCGTTTTTCTGGAGGTATGTTGTGTAGACTGCGGGACCAGTACCTCCTAGAATAATTGCAACCTTCACCTTGGAACGAGCGATAGGTTCACGTGCGACTGGATGCCAATAGACGCGGAGATCTATGGGTACCCGAGTCCTCACACCAGTACTAGAGTTAGCGCCTAGGGTCTGCTTACGGTCGATACGTCAAGGTGTTACGTCAATGCAGGAGACGTCATGATCCTTTATGCCCAGTCAACGGAAGGCTAGTTTAGAGAAGAATAGGAAGACGGAAAGACTAGCAAGTTCTAGAATGATGCCATAACGCAGGAGCACAGTGCTTGCTTCGTCCGCTGTTGAGTATGAAGAGATCAAGTGCTGTAGAGTACAAGTCAACGCAGGTATCATCAAATGGCGTAGACAACATACCAAACTATCTTCTGGTCCGCCGAATGGTTTGAACAGGTTCTCCTCTTCCATGGGATATGATCACGCCAAAGCTCAACACGACCGTTCATGGTGGACGTCTCGTCTCGAAAGATTGGTCATGGGTTTTGCTGTTCACGGGCCTGAATCGCGATATATATTAACCGGCCGCACACATATATCCACTGCCAAGTACTGATTTCCGGCAACTGATCGCGCAAAGCCATCTATTTCGAAACGCCATATATGAGCGCCCAGAAAACTCGACACACGCGTCCCGTGATTGGCTGTGTCATCTTAAGATGCAAGACTGCCGACAGCAGCCGCCCCAAACGTCGTAGAAAAGACATCTGAGGTGCATGCTGAAATCTTGGAGAACACCTAGCGATGGCTTGCATGTGGCGTGGTCATATTGCAGCCCAGCGATTGAGGTAGATGATATAGAGGTAAGGGCGTCATTATGCTTGTATTCGGGTGGTAGGTAAAGTGTGGTCATGGGAGTGGAAAGAAGTATATAAGAAAGAGGCATGACATCCAGTGACAGCGCCTCATCCGCAGCTTGACACTCCTTGCTTACCTTTGTACTACCCAGGTGCCCGTATTCCGCTCAATATGAAGTTCTTCGCTGTTGCTATCGCCCTGTTGCCCGCACTTGGGTCAGCACATACAATTGCTCAGCGCGTCAGGATTAACGGACAGGACCTTGGTCAAGGCAATGGTATCCGCGTTGCGCCTTCCAACAACCCCATCACGAACGTCAATGATGGTAACATTGCTTGCAATTCTGGTGCTTCTTCCTCCAGCAAGGTCATTGACGTCAAGCCTGGAGACAGGGTTGGTGTTAACTGGGGTCATGTTGTCGGCGGAGCACAGTATGTTCTTGTCGTCCTAATCTTCTCACCAACATTTTACTAATTCCTCCAAGATTCGCAAACGATCCCGACCACCCAATCGCCAAATCTCACAAGGGTCCGGCTATCTTCTATATGGCAAAGGTCTCAAATGCTGCCTCTGCCTCCCCCTCTGGCCTCCAATGGTTCAAAGTCTCTGAAGACGGCCTCGACAGCTCGGGGAACTGGGGTAAGCGACACTTCTGTACAAAACACAAGTGAGAAATGCACTGACTTTGTATACGCGCCTATTAGGTGTCGACAGAATGATAAACAATGGTGGATGGACGGAGATGACAATGCCATCTTGTGTTGCGCCCGGTCAGTATCTTCTCAGGGCTGAGATGATCGCATTGCACAGCGCTACCACGACTGGTGGTGCGCAGTTCTACATGGGCTGCGCGCAGATCAACGTCTCTGGATCGGGGTCGAAGACCGGAAATACGGTCAGCTTCCCTGGTGCCTACAAGGCGGATGATGCAGGGATCAAACTCAGCATCTATAATGCTCAGGGTCAGCCCAAGGGAAACGGAACGCCATACAAGATTCCTGGCCCTGCGGTGCTGCAATGCTAGGATGTGTGAGAATAGGGGGTTGGTATTCTGGGGGGGATTGGAGGTAACGTTGGGACTTTGGTTGATCAATGCAGACTTAAGACCGTAATGTAGCGTCCCGGGTGGCATTTGGGCGGGTTTCGCGAGCATCTTCATACCTAAGTAGCTTTCTACGTATACACGGTTCAGAAATGTTGAGAGAGTTTCATAGGCGACAGGATAGTAATGCCCAATTCGTATCTCCCTGGGGGAACGCCGTTGTGCGATGGTGTTGTGTATTGTGGCTGCCCAGGTACCTATGAATAGACTGCAATGAATCTTGCAAGAGGGTGCTCTTCATGGGTCGGTCAAAACCGGCGTCTGCCCCACCTAGACAGAGATTGCTTCATATGTCACTAACGCTGGTACTGTGCATCCCTTTATAATATTTCGCAATCGACATATTTCCATCAATACAACATAAGTCGGAGTGCCGGAGTGGTTAACGGGTGTGACTCGAAAGGGCTAAGCTCTGATAGATATCACATGCTTTCGGGCGCGCAGGGTAAGCATTATCTTCCTACCGAATGATGAACGTTACTAACAGAAAACAGTTCGAGTCCTGTCTCCGACGTCCTTTTTTTTTGCTCCTTGATAAGGTGGTCATGGTGGGCTGGGACGTCGCCCGTATAATCTGTCTACTTCGGAACATCTCTTTTTTGCTAAAATGCCGCACTTGGCCATGTTCAAGGCCCTTTGTATCTTTTCTATTTCTTTGTGCGAGCATTGCTTGGAGTTATTTCGTAGGTTAAGCTCACCAACGCGCACCCCTTCGCAAGCCTACCTAGGTAATGTCGCAACCACCACACCATTTGATGTTCCGGTCCACTGAGCCCATATTGTACGGGTATTGGAGCGCATAGACATACTAACGCGAAGATATGGAAGTGTCTCTCACTATGCAGCCAAGAGGAGGTGGATGTACAGGTGTTGTACAGTGGTATTGAGTAGCTAAGAGGGGGGGTTGTTCTTCTAGACGAGTAATATATAAGAAAGCATGTATCTGAAGTAAAAAGAATTCTGCTGGTGTCTGGTAAAGCAAGGGGTATTAGGGGAAGGTGTAGTGTAGCCAACACTGGTGTATAGAAACCGGTGTACTTGTAGGGCAAGCACATCGCTCGAGCTCTGGACGATCACTCTACGCACCGGCACAACGTCATTCTAAAAAAACTCATCCTCCTCCTCCTTTTCTTCAGTAGGCTTCCAGGCATCTTGCTCTCCTTGGTCAATCTCCATCACCAGCGGATCCGTGTCTGGCATCGCATCACCAGTCGAGCCCCGAGTTCCGTGAAGAGCCGACCGCAGCAGGGCGTTCACTGTATCTCCTTGAACATCGAGATCTGCAAACGAGTTTCCAGGATTTCCTATTCCTCTACTCACGGACGGGATCCCAAGAGTCCACGAGCAGAAGTGACGCCCAAAGATCTCTTTGCAATTCCCGCAGTATTTTTTACCTGGTACGAGTTGACAGGTACCAGGGCCAGTATTACGACCAAAGAACGCGCAACTGTCGCATTTGGATCTAGACGCCCACTTTCCCCCCCTAGCCTTGGCTTCGGCTAGAGTAAGGCCTACGTTCTGAATTCCGAAGTCTCCATGTGGTCCACGTCCCTCCATCTCTGCTTTGATAATCTCTCGTTTCTTGCGGTTGCTACTTATGGGCGCAGTAGTGGTGACGGGTTCAGTAGCTTTGATCTTGATCATCTGGCGGACATAGTCGTAATCTACCAATTTCGTCTTCGCAAATGGGGGAGTTTGGATCCAGCGATGTTGTTGTTCGGCGGGGATATTCTCACGGTACAACCAACGAATCATCTGCAAGAAAATATTAGTATATCCCAGAATGATCGTGTGGTGCTAAAGATGCACTAGACTTACCTCGATGCCTCGTGCATAAGGCTGGATAGCGGCATCTGACTTGCTAGTCATCTTCATGTATGGGCGCAGGCAATGAAAATACTTGACCCGATACTCTCCGGACGGACTGACCCAGTTTATGTTAATAGCCCAGCTATTGGCTCGATCCCAGTCCATGAACGGACCGATGAGCGGCAGGCGAGCCCATGAGTAAGGGTGTGGCTTCCAGTCTGTGCGAACCTCGATCGTAATATTGTAGTAAGAATTGTTGATTGGAAAGTCCTCACTGTTAGAAGAGAAATCGTCCGGAAGCGCCTGCGTAATTCGTAGACAGTATTCATTCGTCTCCCAGTTCTTGACGTCAAACACGATGAACCAATTGTTCTTCGAACTCATTTTTGGCGTAGGGTCCAGGACTGTCATCTTCTTCGGTACTACGCAGGTGAAGTTTGAGATCGGGAACGACTTGCTTGGATCTTTCTTGTCTTGCACAAACCCACGCGATTCGAGCCAAGTGTTTGGCTCATGTAGTCTCGCTTCTGAGATAGGCGACTGATGGTTGAGGCCGGCGCACGCAGAGTAGGAACCGGCCCAAAAGCTTATTCGCTGCACTGCACCAGTCCATTTGCTCTCTTTGGCAGCTGCTGAGGCGATCTTGTCCATATCGCAGCAATTGTTCATATGAAACTTGCCTCGATCATCTCCAAAGTCCGGGTTTCGATCGAGAAGGGCTTGTTTGTATGTCTGGAGGAGCGAAGTGAAGAGCTGCTCGACAATGAACTTGTGCTCTTTGTAGAAATCCTTCTCTAGCCGACATAATGCGAGCATCTTCACGGGCCCTGACTGAGCTTTCACATCCTCATGTTGTTTCGATGATGAGGCCCAGCTCTGGCAGCGCTTGTAGAAGTCCACAGTCTGACCGACATACAACGAGAGTGGCTTTTTCGACCGATTGGGTGTAGGCTTCAATCCAATGTAACGACGAAAGTAAATGCCGGCTTTGTCCTGACCTATGAACTGTTCGCAGTTGAGGTTTGCATTTGCCTCGAGCTCTTCCATGGTGAATTGGGGATTGTTCAGCACACCAAGAAGGCCTGCCTTTTGAACACCGATGAGGACTCGTGTGGTAATCCACGTGACGTTGTTACCTGAGGTGCCTCCGAGCCTTTTGAGATCGGCCTCCATCAAACAATCCGGATTTGTCTCTGCCAGCTTCCTCAAGAACGTGCTAATGCCGAGCGCAAGGTGCTGACATTTAGGATCTTTGAATAGAGCGTTTTCGGCCTCGGTAAACTTTGAGGGTGCTCGTGGGATGTTGCAGACGTCCATACTCCAGTCGCCGTAGAGCTTGGTGCCGATCTCGATGTCGTCTTCATGAACCCATTCCTTGAGAGGATCTTCTTTGGCATCGAATAGGTCTTTGCAACGCACATATAGTCCCGATCCTTCACCTGAGATGTTGATGTAACAAGTTAGTGTATGTTTCAAGAAGTTCGTACATCAGAAGCACTTACGTTTAAGAACTTCGCCCTGCATGCCGGGCAGAAACTCGCTCTTCAGCCTCCTGGACTTGAAGTACTTCGTCACCCGAAAGCCGACTGTCGGCCGTTTCAATCCTGGAATTGGGCACCCGTCTCGGATGTCGTTCCAATCGCCAGCTTCGGAGACTGAGAGGGCTGCGTGAGCTGCGGGGACACTATCTGAAGTGAAATAAACCATGTTGTCTGTTCGATGAGGAGTGTCGGCAGTTTGTATCGTGGATGTGAAGTCGATGAAGCCTTAGGAGACTGGAGCAGGTCACGGTGTTGATCGAGAGGGAGCAGTTGTCGAGAGGGTGCAGTTGTCGAGAGGGTGCAGTTGTCGAGAGGGTGCAGTTGTCGAGAGGGTGCAGTTGTCGAGAGGGTGCAGTTGTCGAGAGGGTGCAGGTGGGCTATATATACCTAGATACCTAGGCATCCACGACAGAAGTATATTGTTTACCTTTACCTCAAGGTGCGTCAGTTTCCGACTGACAAACGCACAACAGTAAAGACCACACGATAACGCACCGATCATGTGTCGCCTGTCTGTGTAGGTCACGACGGGAATACTCAGCTACGACTTACGAGCATCACATCACTTGGCAAACGAATACTAGTAATGACCCACAGTCACTTGCTAACATGAGTACGAATTGGGTGATGGTGACTTGTGTCTTTGCAATCATCTGTTTGCCCGATATCTGTAAGTAATGATCTAGATTCACCCCTCGTGGCAAGCTCGACCGTGATAACAAACGGTGAGCGGGGGCGCGGTGAGTAGTAAGGTAGTCATTTCTACAAAGCAAAACACGTGCAGTATCCTCTTGTGAGGCTTTTGATTCCACCTTTGCCAATACAAAAGCGCTGTCATCACGATTACTCTGCTTCTCGAACACTGCAAAGATTCACCAACACAGCGACTGCCCTTCGAGCAATAATACACTTCTTACCCTTGGTAGCTTACCATCACCATCTACCTGCCATTATCACCTACCATCACCACTTCCGCCTACCATGTCCAGCCCGCTTTTTTGGAATGCCCCTCCATGGGCTGCCAAGTACATCGAGGACGTCACACAGCATGGACCGCTACCTGAAGGGATTCGAGTTGTCGAAGAAAAGGTCAAAAGCAGCTTCCGTTATGAGATCGGGGCCGGCGATAAGCTGAAGAGCTTCACTCGTCATCCCCTCTCTCCTGAAGGAAGGGTAGAGTGGCGTAAAGTGCTGGCATATGCCGGAGAAGAGAAGGGCTGCAAAGCCGACTTTCCTGGTGTCGCTCACCCGCCAATTGTCTACAAGCCTAGTGAGTGGGAGTGGTGGAGGGGCGATAACAACATGGTGAACCTTTTGATCAGCGCCTTGCAGATCTCGGGCGTGGAAGTTGAACAAAAGGACTTTCAGAACAAAAACAACCAGAATGCAGGTAAGTTGTGACTCTGCGAGACACATATGAAACACATACTGACTTCGTATCTTCACCTCTGCAGTCAAGAAAATGAAGTCCGACCCCCTAGACCTCTATCACCCGTGCGATCGCCAGAGGCTGGCTGTTTACCAGGATGAACACATGGCGTCTTGCTGGGCTCGTCACTTCGGCAGAGGACTGGTCATTGTCAGCCCTGAGTTTCGCAAGGACCGCAAAAACTTCACAGCTCACATAAACCCCAAACCCCAAGACCGACCCGCGGTTCGTGCACGATACAGCACCGGGATTCAAGAAGAGTTTCCGCCAATCGTCCTTGGATGTCTTCCGATCGATGGCGAAGCCAACATTTGGTTTCTAATGGTACCGGTCGACGCTACGAGGAATGTTTTTCACAGTCTTTGGAAAGGGTATGTCCAGGCACAGACACCCATGTAATGTACATGACTAACCATCGCAGTTGCAACTGGGACCAACAAGCCTCCAGGTTCGGCTATGGCAACACTGAACAGTTCATCTGGGCCGCCGTCTCGATCCAGCGTTCGGTCGTGCTGCGGGCCCTTCCAAAGGACGACAGGCACTTGGGTAACGCCCTTAGGCAGTATGGACAATATCTCGCAGAAGAAAATGGCCATGGCTCAAGGAAATTCGTCTACAAACCAAAAGAAGGCCATGATTCTTTTCCAACACTCACCTTCCATGAGCTTACTCGGTGGATTCTCACCTCTGGGCCGCAGAGTAGTGCAAAGCGTCACGCAAATGACTGGGATACCGCCATTTTGCACCGCGTAGCCCACCGAAAGACTCTTATCCCCGACTACTGGGATAAGTTCACAGAGGCAGCAACTGCTATGCAGCTCAAAAAGTAGCGGCTTGACGACAAATTGGGGAAAAGACCAGCTTAGTAGTGGTTGTGGGAGGAAGGAGACCTCTCGCGTAAGACTCTGGTTATCGGAAGCAACAAACATGACGTTTAGGAATGGTTCCGAGCTACGGAGGATTATGAACGGGGATTTAGCTGAAATATTTCCAAGGATGGCCTACTGCGAACATGTGACCTGTCCATAGCGGAACCTTGGTAGCCGAAATGAGATTTTTGATACCGGACACAAGTGTAACATGAAGCTTTAAACAATTCCCTACGACACGACATTCTTCTCAATGATCTACAACTTGGATGCGAGCTTCGATGCGCAAGACGCTTCTTCTTATCTCGTTCTTCGTTCTTCTTTCGCTGCTCTTCATCCTTCTGAGCCTTTTGCTCTGCCTTAACCTTCTCCTCTGCCTCTTTTTGCGCTTTCTTCTCTTCTCGTGCCTTAGCCTTGGCCTCTTTCTCTAGACGTTGAGCTTCCTTCTCTTGTGTAGTAAGCTTCTGTCTCTTGGCCGGTGGAGAGGTGGTTGAGGCCGAAGCATTGCTGTTGTCTGGGGCGTTCGCAACGTATGAGTCTGACTGTCAAAGCGGGCGTAAAAGGTGCCGGCATGTGGTATGTAGGTAATTTCAAGGTACATGAGCCTCGTATGGCTACATTTCGTCAAGATTATCTCCATATGAGGTACTTGGCGACGTCACTGTTCATGCAGTGCCTCAAGCTTCACTCTTTACTCACCTTTCCTACTCGAATGCATCGCACCTTCCTTGTTTCATCACCCCGTGGTCTCTTGGGTGGATACCTTCAATTACCGGAAACTTGTTTTCATCCAACGATGCCGCAGCAGCTTTGATCTCACCGCAGGTGCAATCCTGGTGGTACCCTTGCCATCTCAGTCACTCGTTTCTGGTTGGGAATACTGTTAGTCTAGTCGAGGTTGGCTTTGGGTCTACTTTCAAGACTGCCTTTGTAGCTAGCTTAGCGGCAGGCTTCAAATTAGGATTCGTGGCACGCTTTACGGCAGACTTGGTGATAGACTTAAGGCTGGCATGGAAACTCAACGGATCTCTTGATTCTCTGACGTTTTAGGTTGTGGAGGTATCCGCTGAGGTTTTGAGAGTGCTCTTTCCACCACCTGGGAGCTCCTTCCCACTGAGAGCTCCTTCCAATCTCGAGCAACAACACAACACTTGGCACACCTCGCCCCTCAATAGACCTCCAAACGGAAGCTCACTTCATCTTTAAGTAAGACACGAAGATGAAGTGAGTTTCCGCCTGTTGATGTTGTTTGGAGCATCGTGCCTGAGTGTAGTGAAGCTAACTGTGTAGGATCATCAATACTACCATCTTCGCCGCCAAGCGGCTCCCGCTGCAACTCCCCCCGCTGGGGCAGGAGGAGGAGGAAACTCCTCCTCCGCCCGACTGGAACGAAATCGCGCCCGTGGTGCGGCCTGGCACCCCCGAAGCCCGGCAGTCGTCGCCCCCCCTGCCGTTCACTCCTCCTTCAAAGAAGGAAGCCACTCTCCCGGAGGGTGGAAGCGATGCCGGGTCGGAGGGGGTGCCGAAGAAGAGGAAGCGCAAGGACAAGGGCGATGAGCCCAAGGAGAAGAAGAAGAAGACGCCGAAGGTAAGTTCAGGGTGACCGAATGCATATGAAATTGAAACTGACTTCATGTCTCCAATCTCGCAGGCCGCCGCCGCCGCTAGGAAGGGGGCTACGGCCAAGAAGAATGCTGCCAACAAAGAGAATATCCCACCAGCATGACGGGTTTTTGCTGTTCTGGGGTATCCTGAGTGGTCTGTATTGGTTGGTGAAGTTCTTTGGGAGGTTTCGGTTAATTTTTGGTGGTGTGGCGGAACAGTGACCTCCTGAGCGCCAGAACCAATATTTAGACAACTCCAAAATTGTCGCATCCAAATTACCTTCGAATTCTGTGTATATGCTACACTAAAAGTTACTTTTCATGTTGGGGTGCTGGAGAAGTATAATGGGGTGAAGGTCTAAAGGCCCCACCCAACCTACCTACCCAGTGCGCAACCTCGACATCTCTTCAACATCTAACATCACATATCAGATGACCTACTGTTATCATACTCCAAGGCATTAATGCGCCTCGTCTCCTAACTGCATCAAAATACAGTATGCTGACATTTAAATCGCGCTGGAAAAAGTGGTCAGCCCTGGCCTTCGAAAAATATCCTGTGCCTGTGTCGAATGTCCTACCCTAATCCAACCTTGGATTCTTCCTGCGTCAACCAAAATCATCATCACAGCTTGCTCAATGTAAAACTTAATATTCGCTACTATCCTACGCACATGTGCAAAGTATTATGGGCTACTATCCCAACAATGCGAACCCTTTGCTACTAGGTACAGTACTTTCACAACCGCCACGCCGCTCAGCCACGCGACTCAACCTGACTCGGCTATAAATAAACCTGGCCTCGTTGCGCCGTAGTCCTATCACACGATTTCTACTCATAACTTCGCATCCTGTCAAGATTTCAGTCGCGACATAGCTCCTATACTCCCAAGGTCTCCCTGCCAGCCCATGTTCTAAGGATACCTCCTTAAGGCTGGGATGTTTTTGCTTCACTTCGCCACGAAGAAGCAGAACGCGACAACCTTGTTTCAGAAAAGCAGAAGTCGACGATATACGTAACACTTCCAGAAGGAGCATAAGCCTTTTCCTACTACTGCAGCCCGGAAGCTGGAGTGCTATCACCCAGCATCGCCGCCGAAAAGCGGAGAGTGATGAATCTGGTCGCTGTTTCCTAGGGAGCCGCCCAGAAGGCTACATGGGCTTCTACGATTGTTGCCAAAGCAGTAGTTTAGTATTGAAGGCGGCAAACCCCAATCTTCGTCAGTCGCTTCTACAGCAAAACGATCACCACTGCCAGCAGATCGCATCAAGAGCTTGGTCAAGAGAGTACTACCAGAGCTTGCAGCATCACGAGATCCAATGACGGCCAAGTTCCAAGATGTCGTACTCAGCCATGTATCGCAATCGCTACCCTTTAAGATACCAGTTCTTCAGAGACATCCATCCACATGGCCATCGGTAAACCGCGTTATTGACGAGCTCTAGTCCCAAGCAGTCGTTGGCGAGAGAGCATTAGGTATCAAAGAGTCAGACATCCCGCCATCAGACAACATACCTCCTTAAGATTAGGAAGCAATAAGTACCCCTGGACTGCTGGTTCACAAGTGGGGAAGTAGAACAAAACACCGCGAAAATAGACAAGCTTGCTTGAAGCCTTTGACGTCTACCGATCTCCTGTCCATCCGAACATTATTGTGCCTTATGACTGGATATAATGTGTAGATGATTCCGTAAAGTCTCGCGAGCCATTTTATCTGGACCGTTTCTTCCGCAACTGGCACGGCGTAACGGCCAAGTCAGATTCCGCCTTTTCCAGGCACGTATTACGAGGAATTGTGCATCGCAGCTACGGGTCGACGATGAGTGGGATTTCGTAAGGTCAGCTGTCTGGGTAAACATTGAGGCCTGATGTAGCAAGATGTAATGCAATACTATGTACACACATTACATGCGCTTTCGAGGATTTTCAACTATTGGCTAGTAGTCAAGCAGTTCGACGATGATGGGCGGTCTTATATATCTGAATTGTGGCCTTCGGTCGATCTGAATAGTCAGGATTGTCAGACAGGTGGAAAAACAGCAATTACTCACCCCATACAAGAGAGGAACCGAACAGGTCTAGAGATAACAAGCTCTACCTTACGGCCTACATTAGCTCCTAAGAATCGAGCTTATAAAAACCAATAGCATTGTAGACTTCTAGATCCTCTATCTATGTCTGTATAGCTCTAATACACTTCATTGTAGTAGGAAGCAGTACTCTGCCCTAAAGAGATGTTTAGTTTCTCTCCTTACCTCTCAAGCGACGCTGGTGAAGCAGGCGATGACGACAACCCGAGATGTTCCTTGGTTGATTGTTCAACGTGACCTGGAGTATTCCGTGGTCGGCTAGAGATACTGCCGGGCTTAGTCTCAGAGGATCGGGCACGAAAGGACCCCTGAAAAAAATTGAATTAGGTCCCAGGAGCAAGTTGCAGCAAAGTCGAGGAAGGATGTCGGCATCGCCGCCTTGCTGCACTGATCTGCGGAAGGATGAATGCAAATCAGAATTGGGTCGGCACGTTCGGCTGATTTTCTCCCCACATAGAGTCTCCACGTGTTTGGCCAGCGGCAATGGATGTGGCGACGGACGATGCAGCTGAAGAGTCACCGAGACGCTCTATCGAAACTAAAACTCTCAAGATGAAGAAGTTGGCAACGACGAAGATGCTCTTGTGCTCGCCTACGTGTTCCGCAAGTCCGCGCATGACAGCTGTTAGGACAATCGACGCGACGGGGCTACCCAACGGCGCAATGGATGGAGGTACAAGCAAGTCATGATAGGCCGTTCAACACCTTCCGGACATGATCGTCATCGTGCAGCAATGCCCGACCCTTGAATCGTCTTAGTCTGTGGCGCGGCTGCTGCTGTCCGCGTAGCATTGAAGGGAACATGACATCACCTAGGCATCTTGGTGAGCCTCTTCAGTGCCGCGAAGCCGCCGTTGACGGCTATTGTTCAATACTCATAAACCTGACGTTTGCCTCTTGATACCGCAAGCATCCTCAGGCACACGCGAAATTCCAGTGGCTCCGGACAGAATTGTAAGTACTGATCTACGGCACCATTCTCCATTCGTCGCTCGCAATCTGCGCGTCGACCCCTCCGAGGCAGCTCACCCCTTAGCGCGACTCCACACGTCATCGCCAGCCACAGCGACGGCGGCTCAGGGTTGTTTGCCAACTGAACCGTCTCCTAACATATATTCGTCAGGGTCTACCTTACCGTTGCAGCCAGTATCCACGACCAGGCAGTGAGCCTGACCAGCACCCACCATGGCGATGCAGCGACCAGTGACCCCTTCGGCCTCGTACGACCCCGTACCGCATATAGAAGACCCTGCCCACATCAGCCGTGGCTATGGCAATTCCTCTGTGAACGACTTTGCAAACTCGCCGGCAGGCGCGCAACATGACCGCTCGCGCCTAGGGAGGTTCGAGGAGGATTTCGATGCGCGCACACGGGGCTCGTCTGTCCTTGACGGTGACGTGCACCAGCGCTCCTCCTCGCGCTCCTCCACCCTGAACCAGGGCGCAACGCCTTCGCGCAGTGGCACCCTCAAGAAGAAAAGCTCAGTCAAGAGGACGGGAAGTATGAAGCGCAGCGGGAGCAGGAAATCCATGCATGCCGGATCCATTAGGGGCGTGACCATTGACGACCAAGAGCGCGGCTATGACCGCGAGGACAGTGTCTTCTACACACCCGTGCCTACCAAAGGCACCCCCACCGAGATACTGGCAGACCGATTTCAGAGTAGGTTGGCGCATGTGACTGTCCTGTCTAACTCACTGACATCCGATAGCCTGGCGCAAGTTCCTCAAAGACCTCATCACCTACTTCCGCGAGGTGGCAGCCTCCTACGAACACCGCGCCAAGTCGCTGCTCAAAGTGTCCAACGTGATCAACAACACCAATGCGCCCGCCGCTCTTCTCGTAGAAGGAGGCCTCAATGATGCCAACCGTATTCTCCGCGACTTCCACAAGCAGGCCATTCTTGAGGCCAACAAGGCGCGAGACGTTGAGGCAGACGTTATCAATCAGCTCAGCGGCCTCAGAGCCGATCTTGCACAAAAGATCAAGGAGATCAAATCGCTTTCAGGCGACTTCAAGAACAACGTCGAGAAGGAAAAGGAGACTACGAGGAAGTGCGTGACAGCACTTGAGGAGGCATTGGCCCTGGTCGATTCTGACCCCACTGCTGTCGCGGGCAAGGGAGATCCCTATGTCGTTCGTCTGGGCGTCGAGCGCCAAGTCGAGAGACAGATTGACGAGGAGAATTATCTTCACAGAGTAAGCCATCAGGCCCATATAGGCTACTCATAACTAACGTAAACAGGCGTACCTCAACCTTGAGAACTCTGGCCGCGAACTCGAATCCATCGTTGTTGGTGAAGTACAGAAGGCCTACAATGCTCTTGCTAGTATCTTGAAGCGCGATGCCGATGAGCAGTACAACACGGTAGAGAAGTTGCGCAATGGTCCGATTGCGATGCCGCGCGATCTCGAGTGGAGCAGGTTTGTGAGAAGCGACCCTCACTTCGTCAACCCAGACATGCCGCTGCGCAGACTGGAAGACATACAGTACCCCGGAAAATACCACCCAGCTACCACCGAAGTCAGGGCAGGCATGCTTGAGCGGAAAAGCAAGTATCTCAAGTCCTATACGCCAGGCTGGTAAGCAACCTATTCCTGTGAGACCACTTCATCTAACCGTTTGCAGGTATGTTCTATCTCCTACGCACATCCACGAGTTCAAATCGGCCGATCGCATCTACACTCAGCCTCCGGTCATGTCCTTGTATCTGCCAGACCAGAAGCTTGGTTCTCGTTCACAGCCCGGAAGTTCCTCCCACAAGTTTGTTATCAAAGGCCGACAGGCTGGATCCATGCACCGTGGCCACACCTGGGTATTCCGGGCAGAGACTTACGAAACTATGGTGGCGTGGTTTGAAGATATCAAGGCCTTGACCGAGAAGAGTGGGGAGGAGCGCAATGCCTTTGTTCGTCGCCATGCAAGCGTCAGGAGCACCAGTGCTGGCAGCGCCCGTTCAGCGAGCTCTGATGGCGGTCTAGAAGAAGACGAGGCAGATGCAGTCCCGTTCTCAGCCAACCAGTCGATGAAGGAACAGGCCATTCGGGACCAGTCTCCGCGACCTTCACGGCCTTCTCCAGGTGGGCGATTCCCGTCTGATTTGATGGTCAACCGTAACTTACAAGCGCCTCTCTCGCCATCTAGTGGAAGTTCAGAGGTCGGCAATGATCTAACAACCATGTCCGGAGGTCCCCCACAGGAGGTTCACCCGATGTATCTTGCCCAAACCGCACCCTACCAGCCCGAACCGGTCCAACCAGTCCAGTATACCCAGCCCATCCAGCATCAACCTCAAACCAACTTCGTAAATTCATACCCACACACTCAGCAGCCATATGATCCGCTGACTACCGACACTTCTTCGTACGCGCCCATTCCCCAGACTTACCCTGTCCAACCAGCCTCAGTCAACCAACCATCCTTGGAGCATGCCCAACCTATCCAACGCCATGATAGCAACAACTACGGTGACTGGATGGCGCCTGCTGTTGGAGGAGCAGCAACTGGAGTTCTTGCAAACGAGGCATACAGGAAGAAGCAGTTGGCTCAGCAACATCTCGATGCCCAACAGCAGCAGGACCAAACACAACAATATCCGTTTGACCAGTCTCGAGCAGCGGGCTTTTCAGACGCTACTCCTACGCAATTTCTAGAACGGCATCCGGATCATATCCTCCCCGACCAGATCGATGATACTGGCTACGTAGCTCCGTCTGCAGTACCTGCTGTGCAGCCAACATCTGTCCCGATCGTCGCACCTATCTCCAGTGGCCAAACTCAGCCTCATCATACCAGCAGTCCAGACACGCTAGCAACCACGTCGTCTTTTTTAGGCGAGTCTGAGGTCGGCGCCGCCCCTGCCTTTGGCAAGACTGTCAATGGGGGACCCGTTCCAGTCGACCTTGTGGATGCTGCAGATGAGATGGTTCACCCTGGAATGGGTAAGCGGATAAACACCGACATCAGCGTTAGTGATCTGCATGTTCCGGGTGAGTATCCCAAGATGACTGTCGGTGATGCCTCGAGTGCTGCTAGGATGCCCACCGGAACCACAACGTCGCAGCAGCCCACAACTTTTCTGAAGTACAATTGATCAAGTAATGGCAACGACTGAACGAAATTGGGTCATGGATTATGCAGCAATACGAATTGGACGACTAGGATAAGAGCTTACGAACAATGGCCGGTCAAGGGCAGGGTATGGGTTTGGTAAAGAGCAGGTATACATCTGGGTTGCGTTTTTGTGATGACCTTTGCGATGGATGTTACAACACCTTTCTCCGCGATTCTTTCTCTCGTTAGAGCGTGTGAGCACATGTGCTCATGCGTCTTCCATACCCCTTGATACCCAGCGTGATACACGTCACTAGTACATAGAGATGGTAATTTGTGTTAATATTTTGTTACAATCCATTCCTGAACGTGGACGCAGCTAGCCTGGTGAAGCCCTTTGGTAGCATTGAAGACGGCCTACTGCTGATCTCCACGTTGATGTAAAACATGGTGGACACATGTCGGTTACATCTTCGGCCTCAACCCAGAAACACCCAGCTACTTCGTGGCACCAATACCAAATGGTTCAGCATACTCGCATTCGCGTTTCCAGGCTGAAGACGCCTACCACCGTGCCAACTCGTTGACATCAGCTTCAGTCCAGTTTCAAACCCTAGGACTTCAAAGCATCAGGAAAAAGAAAAAAAGAAGCCCTCACCTCGGCTGTACTTTAATGTACCGAGTACCAGACAGTCAGTATCATCCACACCGCATGAAAAAACCATCAATGTCTGTCTAGATGCTTAGGTTCCAAGACCTTTCCCCACCCTCCAATGCAGCATTCCTTCATTTCCTAGCCTGCACGCACCGACGCAGGTAGCCAGCACAAGGCCGAAAAAAGCAGAGATTACAAGAACAGAAGCAAGCTGACTCTCTCTCAGGTCGGGAAATTTGTACATTACCTCGGGGAGATCATTGTACCCTCCTCAGCCTCACGGCGAGGGCGAGAAACGAGGAGGATGAGGGTCGTGAAACAAGAGCAAAGCCGAAATCCACCGAACTGCTCCACCTTACCCAGCCACAAACAATGGACTTCCGGCAACGAGGGCTCTTTGCGTGCATGTCATTTCTTTGCGACATTTACCGAGAAGAATGCGGGGAAAAGGCGGTCAGCCTCTCACTTGCTCAGTTTCCTTGATCAACTGGCTCTTAACCTAGTGTTTCCTACTGTGTTGTAGGAGCGTTTCAATCCTAATTCGCGTGACCTTGGTCCCTCATCGAAAAGGGTGAAGATTATCCAGACGATCGACGCGAACAGTATGGGGTGGGCAAGGAAACGACGTATTATTGGTGGTATCTGAGCAACGTTTTAATGGTGATGCGCAAGGCTGAGGCTGAAGATGTTGGGGCTAGTAGCTAGGGGTGGCTGGTGCACAGTGAATGCTCGTGTGACACACAACCATGTGCGATATTGGCGCACAGGGCGTGGATATCATACTGTATTCATGACGTTGTCTGTGTGGCTGTGCCTAAGATACTTGTCATGTGTTGTGATGAAGAGATTGTTAGAAGCCAGCGAGACTTGATTGCAAAAGTCACAGCATGAGGACAGACAAGGAGACTGATTTATGGTAATTTTGATTGGCAGAGGTGGTAGATAGAGTAGCTAGAAAACGGGGGGTGCTTGTTGATGGTGGTGGCTACATGGCGACAGACGAGAGGAGCACACGTGTGGGTAGAGAGCGGCAGGACAGAAACTAATGCCCTCAGGGTAAAGGAATGGCGTGGACGAAATTACCGTCCATATAACAAAGAACAAAGACAAGGGAGCGACCGTGGTGCTCTTGTGCGCCGGATGGAGTTTATAAGTGACCCATTCAATTGCCCGGTATCTAACACCCCATAAACGCCTAGATGAGGAAAAAAGAAAAGTTTGGATATAACACGAGAGAGGGGGAAAAGATTCTTCGCTGCAGCCGCCACAAATCTTTCTTTATCCTCGTCAAATGCTGGTCTCAACAACGGTATGGTGGTTCCGTCGTGTACTGAATAGTAACGGGCTAAATCGCAAGATGTTTCTTACTCTCGTCGTCAAAGCGTGATCGCGCGCATCGTGGTGCGAGACATGTATGAAGGAGATTAGGTGTATGCGTGGTCGGGGTATTGAGGTGTTCGTCAGCGACGCCAGTCGTGTAAAAGGGTCGACGTGAAGAGCGCACGTGTTGCGCTAATTGCCTTGGCTAAGGCACTTATACGTTGGTAACCTGACAGAGGATTAGTCGGCTATATTCCGCCATGCAGCATCATGGGTCGCATACCTTCAATATCCGCCTCGAGTAGTCCTCGTTGTCTGCAATACTGCCGTTGCTCTGCCTCCGGTCAACGAAACTTGGGTCCAGACGAGAGTCGTTCATGGACGAGTTGCTGGTGTGTAGCTTGCCACCATTGACGAAAGCATTCACGTTGGCGGCGTTGCGACGATAGTCTTCTTCTGCTTGGTGCTGACGTCTCCGGCGCAGTAGGAACCATACACCAAACATGATGGAGGCAAGGGCTAGTATGCCGACGACTACACCCACTGCGATGGCGACTGTGTTTGGTTTGCTGTCTTCGTCTTCCTTGGGCGCCTCGGATGGAGTGGCCGACGCTTGGGCGGCAGCGGTGGATGTTGGCGCAGCAGACGACGGCTTTGGTGCTGCTGAGCTGCTGCTGGACACGTCGGGCTCGTAATAGTCGACCGGGTTCAGAGTGTTTCCTGTGAGAACGACCCACAAGACGTTCTTTCCACCACCTATGCACTGTCAGTACCGAGCGGCATGAGAAGAGACGATCAGCTTACATAGCGACGTATCGTCGCCGGCACAGGGGGTACCGCATGTCTCGTTCTTAGTTTGCCAATCTTTGGCGGGTATCTCGTCACCACACCAACATTCCTTGCCGTTGGACAGGCCCATGACGTCCTTGTTTTGCTCCAGGCAAACGAGTTGGCAGTTACCAGGCGACTGGAAACCGTATGGACCGTGGTTCTCGAGTGGGGTTGAGGTCTCAAAGCAACCGATGCTGGTCATGGCACTTGCTGGCAGGGTGACTGTTGGTGTGGTGATGGGGTTCTTGATCTTGGTTGCTGTCGGCTGTTCGTCCGCAGCGGCGGCCATCATGACCATCGAGGCCGCCGCAAAGACGGAGGCGAATCTGACGTAGACCATGGTGGTGATGTGCTGGTTTGGTTAGTAGTGCGCGTGGGTCGATGTTCCCGATTTGTGTGTGTCGCACTGGAGTCCTATACACCGAGGCGTGGACACATGCAAGGCCTTGCGGGCGTGGGTTGGTCCGGCGGTGCAGGTGCGTAGTGGTCGAGGTGAGTGACTGTGAGCAGTTGGCCGTGGGTGTCGGGCTGGATGAGTATGGCGTTCAAGGCGGAGATGGGGTCGTCGTTCAACAGTCAACAGGCGCGATGGAGCTGAACTGGAGGCTCGGTCAACGATGCCCAGGGCCGTCTGATGGTGTTGAAACGGGGGGCGTCGTGACAGAAGTCGAGGCGATGAAACTTGTCGGCTGCCCCTTGGAAAGTACCCCCGTAAAGTGACGCAAAAGGAATGAATCGACGGGAGATGGGTTCAGGATAAAGAGTGTAGTGTAGCGATAAAACGATTGTGGGTGTCGACGATTGACAGACGTGAAGCAGACAAACGAGAGGAGGCTCGGGCCCTGAGAGTGGATCGCAAGTGAAGAGCAAAGGAGAGTGCGCCCCAGTTGGGACAGGCAGGCATGTAACAGGGAGCAGGAGCCAGCCTTGGCAATTAGCCTGCGTCTGACTGCCGCCAACAGTGCATTTTAATTCCCACGCCGCCTAGAGCACACTCGACACACATCCAGATTGCATGCTGCCTCTGAGGCACCCCTCGCATCTCCTGTGCCAAAGTTTATCAGCGCGGTATTCACGCGCAGCTTCACGGTACACGTCCAGGGCCTCTCGTGTGCGCGACAGCCGGCCACGATGCCGACCGCCCTGGGCATAGCGCCGGCCCACTAGTGCCAGGAACGTCGCCGTGATTGGCTTGTCGGTGTTTCACCAAAGGCTACATGCTTGCCGGGGGACGGCAGGGGGTGGATGAGGACTAACCCAGGACCGCGCGGTCAGGCACGAAAGCGTCTAAAGCCCTCGGCCACCTGGGCATCGCTGACGTTGCGATATCCAGGACGCGCACGACGCTTTTTGGCCATGGACTGCAGGTCGAGAACGTTCTTGCGCTCCACTCCATGCTGTTGGGAATGCCTTTGTCTGTCCAAGGCGGGAGTGGGGACGCGGCAGAGGGTCGAATCGCGTGTCCTCGATGTGGAATCTCATTTAACTCACTTCTGGAGCATGCAAGCCGTCGTCCGCTCTATCCGACATGCAAACACCTCAGTCCAGACATGCGCGGCCCGGCCTTATCGTGCGCAAAGTTTAAAAATACAGCATGAGCATAGCGCACCACGAAAGGAAGCAAGGACTCTTCTCCGAGAGAAAAAATAAAACATGCACGACAATTCCTCTGTGATTAAGTGGCTCTGCAATTCAACATTAACCGTTGCGCAACGCCTCTGCGCTCAACGGCTGAATTAGACAGACGTCAAGAATGCTTGGGTAACCTGAGACATGAGCGGACGCAACCGTGTCGTGTGAACTCTGCCCCAAGATTCATGCTCGTGTCAAGATTCCCCAGGTTTGTTGCAGGTAATGCCAAGTCGCCGGCCTGTACTGGTACCGAATTCCAAGCTTGCTCCAGGGCTGAGTGGCCTGCTTCTGCCCAGCTGTACTTGTCTTAGTCATCATGATCACGTGCATCTCCCACTTCCCGATTGGGACGCGACTTCACTGTCGAACCAAGCTTCACCAGGCCCTCCGATGACCAGCCACGCTTGATGCGCCGTCCGCCCATTGCCTGCCGCCGAGCAGTGCAATCGCTCCAATCCCCCTCTCCTCAGCACATATGGATCTCCGACAACCTCCTCACTGATGCCATTGGTCGATTTTTCCCCAGTTCGTGCCCGCAACAGAAGCGCCATGGCAGCCATGTTCCGGGACCATTGGAGGCCAGGAGGAGGGCAGCAAAACGCCGGATGACCGTCTCAGCCAACTTCTATCCCCAGGAAAACTTTTCGCCGCTGTTCAGTCTCGGTGCGCTCTTCGGCTTCCGCAAAGACACTCAACCCACTTGGAGATATGAAGCGCCGTCTCTACAAAACTACGTAGAGCCATTGGACACATGTACGTATATGCAGTCCGCCTCACCACATCACCTCAGCTAACACTGGCAGTAGCTCCTCATGTTCCAAGCTTGCCAATAGCACAATCCGACGAAATATCTACTGAACATGCACCGTCTACAACTAGCGCATTCCCATTCGGCGCACCGTATCCCTTCTCGCAGAACAATACGCAGACCAAACTGCAGGGCAGAGTAGGCCGGCTAGGAGGAATCAGCACAGATGCTGTGACCGCGGAGACGCATTTCAACAATTTCGCGACACAGATTTCAAACGCAGAAGCTCTGTCCACGGCCGAACGCTGTCGATCCTCACATCAGGCCTGGATATCATGTCGACCAGCTGACAGTAACGCTTGGGCCTACAACGTTATGGTGGTCAAGCACCTGACAAGCATTCGCTGGGATCCTACCCGCATCCTTTCCAACCTCAAGTTCTTCGATGTCCCTCCCACCTATACGCCTGAAAGTCTTGACTTCCTAAGGTGCCTCGAGGCTTCTGGTGCACATCATGCTCCTCGGGTCTATCACCGCCTATATGTCAAGATGGTTAGAGCAGCCACTTCTGCTGCAGCTTCAACAAGTTCATCACAGGATACCGAGCTACTCACGTTAGTTCGATTAACCTATCAGAGCTGTTTACGCAGCACAAAAGCCATACAAGGCGTTGTAGACGACTTGCGTATACTTGCAAACAAGATTGAGGCACCTGCCATTAAGAAATCGCTGCTTTCTGAACTGGCTGGCAGCAATAACGCAGCCCAAAGTATCAAGGTTTTAGTCGCAAGCGCTGCTCAAGGCCATTCTCCTTGTGCGTTTGTTGAGGAGATGCTCCTTTTCTTGCCTAAAGAGGAGCTTCGACTACAACTCCCACCAATCACGCGGTCTCTCGTCGAAGCCGTTGAGCGGAAAAGCCGGCTGCCAGTTGAGACATGTTGGTACCGTCTTAATGTGTGGCTGGCTGTCCTCGAAAACCTCGATAACAGATTCAATGTTCGCTACACTGATACCGGTTATATGAACGCCGCCTTTGTGGAAGTGGTTGAGCATGCATTCAAGAGCAATAATTCGAGCGTAGTGCGACTGCACACAGTGCTCTATGCTCTCGTATTTCGAATGGCACAACGGCAACCCGAGTTTGCCAAACACAAGGAAAGCTTGTGGCGGGTTGTCAGTGCCTCTGCTGTCTCTGCGCTAGAACAACAAGGCACGGTACAAATCGAGGAGGATGTAGTGATGATCTTCTCGCACATGCGTAGAGTCTCTCTGCCATATGAGCCAATATTGCGCATTGCTGCTAATCTTTTCGCATCGCATGCCAATCTATACTCCATGCACAGATTCCTCATTGCCCTGGAGAAGAATGAATTTCTACTGGACAGAGTATCGAGCATGAAAACTCGCATTACTGCAGAACTGTCTTTGCTTCGACAACACATAAACGCTCAGACGCTCGACCGAAGTGGACACCACGCCTTCGCGTTACAAATATGTCAGGATATACTCAATTCTCTAAGAAGGATCGCTGAACCAAGCGTCTCGATTGAAGGCGTCAACATCGAAAAACAGACAAAAGAGGATATCAAGAAGGAGATCAAAACCCTGAAAGCCAGTAGGGATTTTACTGCAATCCTTGACTCCGCTTCGAACGATCACGCTCTGCCACAAATTTATGCGAACCTTACCAACAACATCGCACCCTCTCAACGTACAGTCCTTATACATCAATTAGCTCACCACTACTCCATCGATGCCACTCGATCGCAGCGGGCGACTTGGCGTTCCATCTACACTCTTTACAACTACCTCAAGTCGTACTCTTTGCCAATCGGTCCTCTGTTTACCAAAGCCGTAGTCCGAGCCGCCATCATTCGACCTATGATGGAGCATAGATTCATTAGCGCGAGGAGATTGATCTGGGTATGTCAGTTGGTTGCTAGGGTCGAAGGTGTGAGTGTAGCAAAGCAGATTGAGAATCTTTTTTGGCGCTGGAGAGGTGACGTGATCGCGCATGCCAAGCAAGTGCATGTGGCCGCTCGTGGTGATCGTAAGGCGAAGGCCATGGTGAGCGTGTTGAAACAGCTGAACATGCTGGGGCCAGGGGGAAGTTAGACGATGTTGCATACTCAGCAAGGCGCGAGAACACGTATACCCGATAGATAACACATTATAAAATACATGTTGCAATTGACCTGACGCTCATACTCTTACAAGCATACTTCATAGTCCGTACATACTGTGTTAGAATTGCGTAGACCAATCTGCGAACCTATTTTCCATTTCTATGATATTTAGGTTGCATCGTATGTCCATCTCTGGAGAAGAGTCGAATACTCTGGCTAGTGCAGCTAAGGACGTAACAGGTGGGCTGCTGACGCTCACAAGATCAAACCTTGGAAATATACCCCACTTCGGACCACCGCTCTCCCCACTCCCGGATCCTACATCATCGTGTGTTTGGCATCAAAAGAAACACCAAGTCACTGGACAGAATTGATGCGACTGACTGGAGATTGATTCTGAAGGTTGCGCTAACACTCCCGCTTTACCGACGTCATCGGACTGACCTTGGAACATACCTCACGAACAACGCATTCGTTCGACTTGGATTATGCCTGTAACGCACGAAAGTGCAAGAGTGCGAATAACTACATCATCTTTTTGGTTCTGAGACAAGAACGCGGCCGGAAAACTACCACCACGCGAAATATCGCAGTCCTTTTCCTCACACAAGCGCGGCACAAATTGCGACAAAGGCTAACATCAGAGGGAGTGGCTCCATTCTAGAAGAGCGGCTAGCACCTAGTCCCAGGAGCTCACAATGGATCAGCCTAGCTCCCCTGCTAGGCCTACTATCGAACAATTACGACATGTTGTCAACAACTATCCCCTCATCGATAACCACGCACACAACCTCATTCTGCCTCACCAAGCAGATACGATACCTTTTGAGACCATAACTACGGAAGCCCAAGGAAGAGCTCTAAGAGACACTTTCAAATCCCTTCCTCATTTGCGAGCAGCTAGACAGCTAGGCCAACTTTACGAATGCGGCCAAGACGCAGATTGGGAGGACATTCTGGAACAGAGGGTTGAATGGGTTCGAAGCAATTCCGAGCGTCTACATCAACGATGCTTCGAGAACGTACACGCGTTACTCATCGATGACGGACTTGCCGGACCAGAAAAAGTCTTTCCCTACAATTATCATGATCGTTATACCAAGGCACCCAGTAAACGCATTGTACGTATTGAGACAGTCGCTGAGCGCTTGATGGAGAACCTTGTTCAGGACGCATCAGAAGACGACCTGGGGAAGACCAAGTTTCTACCACAGACCTGGACAAACTTCACTGAGGACTTCGAGCGCGAAATTCAAGAGGCTGTTGAGGACGACAACGTCGCTGGGTTCAAATCTGTCATTTGTTACCGAACAGGGCTCGACATTGAGCCAGAATATGAGGAAGCTGCAAAAACCGTTGGGCACCCTTTCGAACGCTACGTTAAGAGCTGCATTCGCAAACGCAATTACCGTATTGAGAAGAAGCACCTGAATGACTATCTCGTTTTGCGTACCCTGGAGATATTGTCGGAGCGACTACCTCATTCTGATTCCCTTGCGAAGCCATTTCAGCTACATACTGGTCTTGGAGATAATGACATTAGCCTTCTTGAGTCCAACCCTGCTTTCCTCCAGCCATTGATTGAAAACTACCCACAAGTACCATTTGTACTTCTCCATTCTGCCTATCCGTATACGCGCGAAGCCGGCTACCTCGCAACTGTATATCGACACGTGTACCTTGATATTGGCGAAGTCTTCCCAATGGTCAGTAGGGATGGCCAGAAAGCGATTCTACGACAATCCATGGAACTTGTCCCGGCCAGTAAACTCTTGTATTCTTCGGATGGGCACTGGTTTCCAGAGACCTATTGGCTTGCCAATAAACAGTTCCGCGAAGTCTGGCTCGATGTGAGTCTGTTGATGTACCGTATCGCCTGCTTGCCCATACTAATTGATACAGCTACTCGTAGAGTACATCCAGAAAGGCGACCTAACACCGCATCAAGCGATTGGCATGACGAAAGACATCATGTTCAACAATTCCAATGTGCTATACGACTTACGCTACGAGGCTTTCTTCGATGAAACAGTACAGGCAGATCCAAAGCAGCTCACATACAACCCGAAGCCAGTCGAAGCTTCGCCTTATCAGTCTCCAGCAGTAACACCGATACCCACCATGGGCTTTCCCAACCGGTCCTCAGCTTCCAATGCGCAAGCTACTCGATCAGTCTCTCCGTACACACAGCCAGCTTTCCCTCCACCACCAAAGGCACCGTAAGTAATGTCTGTACGAACTATATGTGAGACAAATACTGACCTCGTACACCGATCTTCAGGCAAGTCTACGATATCCAGCTGTTTGACGATTTCAAGGAGAAGAATCCCACAGTGAAGTTCATTTACGTACAATGGCTTGATTACATGGCCACAATCCGTAGCCGCATAGTTCCCATCAAGGAGTTTACTCGCATGATAACCGAAGGGGAACGTATCGGTATATCCCAGGGAAACATGGGCACCCTTCAAAATGACCACATAACGCCCGTCACAAATACGACGGGCCAGATATACGTCGAGCCGGACTTACGTTCTCTCCGCAGAACGCACAACAAAGATCCGCTGCCCGCTGCAACAGTACTCAGTTACTGGCGCACGGAAAATGGTTCTGCGCTTCCAGAAGACCCGCGGAACAACCTTGAGACGCTTATCAATGACCTCCAGTACAACTACGCCACAACACTTCTTACCGGGTTTGAAATTGAAGTCACGTTTCTTTCCCGAAACCCCCCTTCGGCATCAACCAACCCTTTCGAAGCTGAGCCCTATTGTCAGTATACCCATACAAACTGCATATGCGACATATACTGACTTTATACGCCCGGATTTAGCACCCCTGACAAAAACCCACGCATGGGGCACACTAACGCCAGAACAGTGGCTTCAGCTTCCCTTCCTTAGCGAAATCGTTCTGGCACTTGAGGACATGGGTATTGAGGTCCAGCAATTCCATGCCGAATCAGGACCGGGACAGTATGAATTCGTACTTCCGCCCCATCCTCCTCTCCTTGCAATTGACACGCTTCTCCAGGCCAGACAGGTCATCGCTCAGATAGCTAGTCTGCATGGGCTACGTGCGACGCTTCATCCCAAGCCCTTTGAAGGCATTGGTACGGCGGCTCATGCGCACATCAGCTTGCACCCACCAGAGCGTGATATGCAGTTCTTCGTTGGAGGTGTCTTGAAGCACTTGCCTGCCATCTGTGCGTTTAGCATGCCCGAGGAAATCAGTTACGAACGCGTAACGGAAAACTCTTGGACAGGCGGAACATGGGTACGTTCTCTGTTTTGTGCTTTGACGATACCTATTGCCCCTTTACCATATTGTCTAGATGTATAAATAAACTGACACTTGGAAAAAGGTAGCATGGGGGACCCAAAACCGTGAAACGCCACTCCGACGCATATCTCCAGGTCATTGGGAGCTTCGCTGTCTTGACGGATTTGCAAACATGTACTTTGCTCTTTCTGCTGTTCTCGCCGCTGGTCTACTCGGTCTCGCTGCGAACGAACCTTCTTTCCCGGAACAAGACATCCAAGTTAACCCTTCGACCATGGACGAGCAGATGCGGGCGGAGTTTGGTGTTATGAGAAGGTTGCCAAGAAGCATGCAAGAAGCTGTCACATCGCTGAGAGCGGATATGCCACTTAACGAGGCTTTGGATCCCGCATTTTTGAAGGCATATCTATATATGAAGGGCGAGGAAGCAAAGATGTTGGGGGATATGGGCGATGGCGAGCGGAGAGTGTTTCTGGTGGAAAGGTATTGATGGCCTCTCGCATCAAACACATACGCGTGTCAGCAACCAAACGATGTGGTAGCAGTCAATATCAAAGTGTAAATGTTTTTTAATCTGATATCTAATGTGACAGCGTGATGTGCGAATGGTCTGGTTTTCAAGAGTCTGATTAAGTATGATTCTGTACATTAACGTACTTTTATGTCGTGCGCGAACTACTAGACCAAAACGCATTGCAGATAATTCCAAAATCAGCCATTTCCTTGAGGTTATACGGGGACACAATTTCACAACATGGTATTAAGCCAGATATTCAAACGATCCAGTATCTTGTTTCGGACAGGCTAAGGTCTCATTTCAATGTGTACCATACAGAAAGTATAGTCAAACTATTATAATTTCACCTAAGCCAAAGAAAACCACAGTACTCTTCTGGGACATACATTCAAGATGATGCCAGCGAACCCAAGGGGAATAAGCGCAACCCAACGCAAACTATGCAAGATAAATGTCAAGTCGAGCCATCTCTACCACGTCTACTACTCAATCCTAGATCTTACAACAAGATCATGGCCATTCCGGAGGCGACAGCGGCAACAACATACAGACCCATGCCGAAAGCGCCGTTGGTGAAGTGAGGAGCAGAGAGACCAGACGCGGCACCAGCGGAGCCAGATGCAGAGCTGGAGTCAGAAGCACCACCAGTAGCCTTGGCAGCAGCGCCAGAGACGGAACCGGTGCCGTCAACACCAGCGTCCTTGAGAAGGCCAGAGCAGCCGGAAGCAGTGGGCTTAGCAACGGCCTTCTTGGTGGTAGCCTGGCCCTTGAAGTCGCAGCCGCCGCTGACCTTCTTAGCGTAGGCATTGAGAGCAAAAGAGAGCTGCTCGCGGCTGGAGCACATGCCGTAGACACCGTAGGGACCGGCAGTGGCGTTCTTGTTGATACCCTGGCAGTACTCGCCATCCTTCTCACCGCAGAGGAAGCTGAACATGTCGCCGAAATCCTTCTCCTCGGTGTCGTCGGCGACTTGGCAGCTAAGAGTCTCCATCATGCACGAGCAAAGATTGGCGTTGGCGACAGGAGGGAGGGGGTCAGACTCGGCTTCCCACTTGCCAGATGTAACCTTGGGGCACGAGGCAGCAGCAGTGTTGCTAGGGCTGTACTCAGACATCTTGACGCCGACGGGAGTGGCCTTGGCGATTTGCTTGGACAAGTTGTCAAAGTCCTCGTTGGTCTCAACCTTGCCGTTCTTGATGGAAGCAAGACCTGACAGTTGTTAGAAGCATCATACGTCGGAAAATCAGTGAACTTACCGAATTCGTTCTCCTCCTCGAAGTACATGTAGACAATACCGCCGGACCAGACACCGGTCATGTCCTTGCCGTAAAGAGCCTTGACTTCAGTGAACTTACGAGGGCGAGGAGTGTTGCAACCGTATTCAGCGAAGAAGACTGGGACATTGTACTTCTCGAAGTTCTTGGTCTGGACATCGAAACCGGACTCGGTGAATGAGGAGTCACCACACCACGAGTAGATGTTGTAACCCCAGAAATCGATGGCACTGTCAGAGTCGCCACAGTCGAAGTAGTTGGCCATGTTCTCACGAATATCAGCATCGTCGTTGGTAGCATATCCGACACCAATCTCGCGGTAGTTCTTGCTCTTGATATAGGCCTTGGTGTCCCGGACGGCAGCCTTGACGAAAGCGCTGGCAACGGTGTTGTTGGGCTGGTTGCTGACCTCATTTCCAGCAAAGAAACCGAGGGTGTTGTCGTACTTCATCATCTCGTCAACGACGCTGGTGTAACGGGCGTACAGTTCGACAGTCCAACCGGGGTCGTCACGGTTAATAGACATTCCTGGCTCAGATAGATCGGCTACGACATAGATGCCGGCGTCTGCAAGCTGTGTCATACAGTCCTCATGGTCCTTCTTAGGGTCAATGGCGTACACACGGATGGTGTTGGTCTGGAGCTTCTTGAGCTGCGCAATGTCGCGCTTGCATGCTGAAGAGTCGGCAAGGGGGTCGGTGATGTCAATCTCGTCGGTTGAGGCGGCTGTGGAGTTGGAGTTGACTTCCTCTGCGTCGTGTAAGTAGTGTGCTATGCGATTAGGATAGTACTGGGCGCGTACGTTGGTATGCAACACCCTTCATGAAACTGTCTAGTTGTTAGCTTGGCTTCATCTTGGTGTCTTGGTGTCTCTTACAATTGTTCACCACTGTTCTTGTGGAAAAACTTCTGACCCTGGGCATTGTTAGACATGGAAGTCGCACCTATCGCACGACATCATACCTTGATGACAATGGGGTCAACGGCGGCTTGGACGCCTGCGAGTAGGGCCGCTGTAGCAAAAATTCCGCGCATATTGGTAATAATAGTATAAGACTGCTTCCAAGAACGGTGGTGGTGTTGGCGAGAGCTTGGGTTGATTCGCCGAGAATCACGTTTAAGAGAGTGTAGAGAAGTTGTTTGAGCAGGTGCAATGAGATCAAAGAGTGTGGCGCAACAGCGAATGAGGCTGTATGCGAAAAACAAATTATTCAAGGACGTAAAGACAGACTGGTAAAACAGAAAAGTGAGTGTAGAAACGACTCTGAGGCACAATGAGTGAAGAAATGTATGGTGAACCAAGCATTCCAAGAGGGATCAGCGAGGTTCACCTGTACCCCTGATACTAGGCTTGTTTCGCAATTACTGGTCCAAGCGCCTGCCTTCGAGACCTTCTATGCTTCTATTGCACCAGCAGCAACTGTCAAGATGTCATGTTGATAATCGACATCTGACCATATGTTTAACGCGAAAGTCGGCCTGTTTTCAAAACACTTTTTAAAGTCATCATAGCAATTGCGAATTGTCAGCGCGGCTCGGAGTCGAGAATCGCGGTCTCGACGCATACGTACACCCAATTTCATGTACCCCACCAAGAAGCCGCCTGATGCCCCACTGCGGATCATGTTGCTAAATTGGAGTGCATCTCTTCAGATGTCAAGGTACGCGTGCCGAACGGTCCCGGTGCGTCGTATGAGGATATACGAGAAGTTCGGCGGAAGTCGAGGCTGCGGATCATAGCCTTGGGGATGGGGATCTCGTGAGTATGGACAAAGGTCGTCTATGCTTGGTTGCACAGCCTCGTAGAGTTTCACCGAGAGCGGCATTTGACGCGCGGGAGGCACACGACACGCAGTTTGTGCAGCTGAAACATAGGCGTAGGTGTGGCAAAGTCGCTCGAGCCGTGAGGCGGCCAATGGAATATGATGCGCACACAACAGATGCAGCTGAGCTGGTGTTCGGTGTCTGCGACGCGGGCCCAGGCGGCCATTGGTCATCACGATGGCATGGCGGCAATGCTTCGGGCCGGCAGCTGGCACCCCCGACAGCGTTTGAGAGTAATGCTTGCATTCATGGCTTGCGGTGCCTGTCAAGGATGGTGCGCGATTACTTATGTATCGATAGGGCTGTTGTAAGCTCGAGGGAAACATGAACAGAGTTTGCATGCAGACGTAATCATGAGCTTAACTGCCAGCCCAGCCTTACTATGGTAGCTTCCAAGTTGTTCGCTCTGGAGCCGTAGCCGGCTCATTTGCCTTGCCATGCAGTCGACGTTGGAAACCGGGCAGCCTAATATAGCTCACTTATGCTAGGGCCCATGTCGATTTGATTTGCGTGCGGTGAGGGATTCCGTCATAGTGCGGTGTCGTTCAGGTTCATGCACGACTCAGGAGAATCACATCTGTGCAAAGTGACAGCGGCTTTGGGACTTCTGAAGCAAAACATACAAGCGCGGCGCGCAAAAGGACTGGGGGGCGTTGAGCATCCGGTGTGCTCGGGTGTGGTGGCAGACTCAACAGAAGCACTAGGAGCGATTGGCGGCCGTCAGCCCCCTATGCATTGCGACACCAAGCACCGTTGACCTCAAGATGAGCTAGGGCTAGGGCGTTGCGGAAGCGCGCCACGTCGCGATTGGATGTCAGATAAGAAACTTATCGTCGCTATCGCGCCGGTCGAGCAGCGGGCGAAGATGGCGGGAATGATTTGGTCTGCCGGGTCGCTAGTCGTTGTCTGATCAGCGCGGGCCTCTGGCACCGTGCGGTGCAGCCTCTGTCTATGGCTGGGGGCAACAGTCGTGACGTGAAGGCCATGACGAAGGCAACGAGCGTGAAAGGCAAGCAGAAGCGGAGGAAGGCAAGAGAGAGTGGAAGCATCCAGCTGTCAGCCGACTCACCCAAAGCGATGTTGCATCTGAACCGGTTGAGGGCAAGCAGAGTGGGCAATGTCTTTGTTGGTATCTTCGGGAAAAGGTATTATCGATATGCAACCAGATCGGAGATCCCATGGTAGTCTGGTTTCCATTCCCAGAAAACTCGCGCCACCGCCCTGGGAGACGAGAGCAGAGAGGCTGGGAGGAGCAGCGGGAACAGCAGATCAGAGCATCTGTAGCTCGAGTGAGCGCAATCGTGCATCTTTGTAGTGTGCATATGTCCATGATCTCCGATACCGTTTTTAGAGGGGCGACTCAATATCGGGAAGTGAATGCTAGCGAAGGGGACCCATGCGCAGCGTCTCTGACGGCGTTAGGCTAGCTTGGCGGTCGTGCCTCTCATTTTCAGGGGAAGCTGCTAAAAAGCTCTTTGCCTGCCCTTCCGCATTCTACACTGTCGCTCACTCACCCACCCTTTCTTCCCCCCGTGTCCGTTTTCTTCTACATTGCCTCTCGTTTCATTGCGTTGAGGCTGTGTAGTGTACTCGCCGACAGCTCTCTCGACGCTTAAAGAGGAGAGCCGCTACCCGCCACTTCTTCCAGCCTAATTCCAACTTTTGCCCCAGCGACTGACAAGCGCCGATTCGCCGCGCGTCTCTCCTGGCAACCACGACACGGCTGCATAACCAGCTTTCCACTCGCTCGTTACGACCACAACATCCGACTCTCGCCATCAAGCAGGCACGAGCAATCCGCCGTGCTATTGAGAGATCGTCACCCCAACACACTCGTTCAACAACAACAATCCGCACCTCAGTGCTCCTCGCATCAATTGTCTTACACGGCAGTCCATCTACGAGCAATTTGACTCTGCCGCTCCTAATGCCCATTGTTTGAGGTACGGCCATTCTTCCGACGTCTGCCGTTTCATCACTGGCGGCTCCCTGTGCGACACTTATTGACACTTCGTCTTGCAGATTCTACATCCAACCCTAATAGCTTCCCACGATGTCCGGACATCCGCAGGGAGGCCACTACGACGACGGCTACGGCCAGACTCAAGGGCACGCCCAGGGCCAGCAGGGCCAGGACGCCTACTACCACGACGACCAGTACAGCCAGTACCACGACGATGCGCACGGCGCCCAGTACCAGCAACAGGGCCAACATGGTGATGCTTACTACGACGAACAGTGCGTATTTCTGCTTTCGGACCAGTGCACCATCACATGCTAACAGACGCGCAGAGGTTACTATGATGGCCAGCAACAGGGTGGCCACTATCAACAAAACGGCTACTATGACGACCGAGGCCAGCAAGGTTACCAGGACGAGTATTACAACGACCAGTACTACGACCAGGGTGGTGCGCAAGACGGCTATGCCGCCAACGGCCAACAGCCTCGCCGCCGTCAACACGACTCCGAGGAGGACTCTGAGACCTTCAGCGACTTCACCATGCGTTCCGACATGGCCCGCGCCACGGACATGGACTACTACGGTCGCGGCGACGAGAGGTACAACAGCTACGCCGAGGGCAACCGCGGCTACCGGCCTCCTTCGTCTCAGGTGTCATACGGTGGTAACCGCTCTTCTGGTGCTTCAACTCCTATATACGGCATGGACTATTCAAACGCCCTTCCTGCCGGGCAAAGGTCTCGCGAGCCGTACCCAGCTTGGACTGCTGAGGCTCAGATTCCTTGCACAAAGGAGGAGATCGAGGATATCTTCCTGGACTTGACCGCTAAGTTCGGCTTTCAGCGTGACAGCATGCGCAACATGTACGATCATTTCATGACTCTGCTCGATTCGCGTGCCTCCCGCATGTCGCCAAACCAGGCTCTTCTGTCTCTCCATGCCGATTACATCGGTGGAGAAAATGCCAACTACCGCAGGTGGTACTTTGCCGCCCATCTGGACCTGGATGATGCTGTTGGCTTTGCCAACATGAACCTTGGAAAAGCCAGCCGCAGGACCCGCAAGGCCCGCAAGGCCGCTAAGAAGAAGGCCAGCGAGAACCCAGGCAACGAACAGGAAACTCTTGACGCTTACGAGGGTGACAACAGTCTGGAGGCAGCTGAATACCGCTGGAAGACGCGCATGAACCGCATGTCTCAACATGATCGTGTGCGTCAAGTTGCTCTCTACTTACTCTGCTGGGGAGAAGCCAACCAGGTCCGTTTCATGCCTGAACTTATGTGCTTCATCTTCAAGTGTGCCGACGACTGGCTAAACTCGCCTGCCGGACAAGCCCAAACCGAGCCAATCGAGGAATTCACATATCTCAACCAAATCATCACGCCACTGTACCAGTACTGCCGTGACCAAGGTTACGAGATCCAAGATGGCAAGTACGTTCGTCGTGAACGCGATCACGCAGCCATTATCGGATATGACGACATGAACCAGCTTTTCTGGTACCCCGAGGGTCTCGAACGCATCGTTTTCGAAGACAAGTCTCGCCTTGTTGACATCCCACCCGCTGAGCGTTACCTCAAGCTGAAGGATGTCTTGTGGAAGAAGGTTTTCTTCAAGACTTACTACGAGCGTCGTTCATGGTTCCACATGGTGATCAACTTCAACCGTATTTGGGTCATTCACTTGACTTCTTTCTGGTTCTACACGGCATACAACTCGCAGCCTCTTTACACCAAGAATTACCAGCAACAGCTAGACCAGAAGCCCGAAAAGGCTGCTACTCTTTCTGCTGTCGCTCTTGGTGGTACCATCGCGGCCTTCATCCAGATCTTCGCCACCATCTGTGAATGGTGCTACGTCCCTCGCCGATGGGCTGGTGCTCAGCACTTGACCAAGCGCCTCTTGTTCCTGATTGCGGTTTTCGTTGTCAATATTGCTCCAAGTGTCTACATCTTCGGTCTGGACAAGCGCACTGGTACCATCGCCAACGTACTTGGTGGTGTTCAGTTCGCCATTGCCTTGGTCACCTTCATCTTCTTCTCTCTCATGCCCATTGGCGGCCTGTTCGGTAGCTACTTGACACGCAACTCTCGCAAGTATGTCGCCAGTCAGACGTTCACCGCCAGCTACCCTCGTCTCAACGGAAACGACAAGTGGATGTCATACGGCCTGTGGGTCTTGGTCTTTGCTGCCAAGCTCGCTGAGTCTTACTTCTTCTTGACTTTGTCGATCAAGGACCCAATTCGTATCCTTTCTCACATGAAGAAGCCTGACTGCCTGGGAGATGCTATCATCGGCGACATTCTTTGCAAGTACCAGCCCAGAATCCTGCTCGGTCTCATGTACTTCATGGACTTGATCTTGTTCTTCTTGGATTCCTACCTCTGGTACATCATTGCAAACATGTTGTTCTCGGTCTCTCGATCGTTCTACCTCGGTGTTTCCATCTGGACGCCATGGAGGAACATCTTCTCCCGTTTGCCCAAGCGTATCTACTCAAAGGTTCTTGCCACTACCGACATGGAGATCAAGTACAAGCCCAAGGTTCTCATCTCGCAAATCTGGAATGCCGTGGTCATCTCCATGTACCGTGAGCATCTCCTTGCGATCGATCACGTTCAGAAGCTCCTCTATCACCAGGTTCCCTCTGAGCAGGAGGGCAAGCGCACCCTGCGCGCTCCTACCTTCTTTGTGTCCCAGGAAGATCACTCCTTCAAGACAGAGTTTTTCCCTGCTCAGAGCGAGGCCGAGCGTCGTATCTCTTTCTTCGCTCAGTCCTTGTCAACTCCCATTCCTGAGCCTCTCCCCGTGGACAACATGCCGACATTCACTGTCTTGATTCCTCACTACGGTGAGAAGATCCTTCTGTCTCTCCGTGAAATCATTCGCGAAGATGAGCCATACTCCCGTGTCACTCTCCTTGAGTACCTCAAACAGCTTCATCCTCATGAGTGGGACTGCTTCGTCAAGGACACCAAGATTCTCGCCGATGAGACATCTCAATTCAACGGTGACGACGAGAAGGGCGAGAAGGATACCGCTAAGAGCAAGATTGACGATCTTCCTTTCTACTGCATTGGCTTCAAGTCGGCCGCTCCTGAGTACACCCTTCGCACTCGTATCTGGGCTTCCCTCCGCTCGCAAACACTTTACCGTACCATCTCTGGTTTCATGAACTACAGCCGTGCCATCAAGCTTCTCTACCGTGTCGAGAACCCTGAGGTCGTCCAGATGTTCGGTGGCAACTCTGACAAGCTCGAGCGTGAACTTGAGCGCATGGCTAGGCGCAAGTACAAGATCTGCGTGTCTATGCAGCGTTACGCCAAGTTCAACACCGAGGAGCGTGAGAACACTGAGTTCCTTCTCCGTGCGTACCCCGACCTCCAAATTGCCTACCTGGACGAAGAGCCTCCTGAGAACGAGGGCGAGGAGCCCCGCATCTACTCTGCTCTTATCGACGGTCACTCTGAGATCATGGACAACGGCATGCGTCGTCCCAAGTTCCGCATTCAACTCTCTGGTAACCCCATTCTTGGTGACGGAAAGTCCGACAACCAGAACCATTCTATCATCTTCTACCGTGGAGAATACATCCAGCTTATCGACGCCAACCAGGACAACTACCTCGAGGAGTGCCTCAAGATTCGCAGCGTTCTCGCTGAGTTCGAAGAGATGACCACTGACAACGTCTCCCCCTACACCCCTGGCCTTCCTAGCGCCAAGTTCAACCCTGTCGCCATTCTCGGAGCCCGTGAATACATTTTCTCCGAGAACATTGGTATCCTTGGTGACATCGCTGCCGGAAAGGAACAGACATTCGGTACTATGTTCGCTCGTACATTGGCTCAGATTGGTGGCAAGCTCCATTACGGTCATCCCGATTTCCTCAACGGTATCTTCATGACTACTCGTGGTGGAGTGTCCAAGGCTCAAAAGGGTCTTCATCTCAACGAGGATATTTACGCTGGTATGAACGCTCTCCTTCGTGGTGGTCGCATAAAGCATTGCGAATACTACCAGTGTGGTAAGGGTCGTGATTTGGGTTTCGGTTCCGTTCTCAACTTCACCACCAAGATTGGTACTGGTATGGGAGAGCAGATGTTGTCTCGCGAGTACTACTACATGGGTACTCAACTTCCTCTCGACCGCTTCCTGTCCTTCTACTACGCCCATCCTGGTTTCCACATCAACAACATGTTCATTATGTTGTCGGTCCAGTGCTTCATGTTCGTCCTCCTTAATCTCGGAGCGCTCAACCACGAGACTATTCTCTGCCAGTTCAACAAGGATATCCCCATTACCGATCCTCAATGGCCCAACGGCTGTGCCAACTTGGTTCCCGTGTTCGACTGGGTCTCGCGTTGTATCGTCTCCATCTTCATCGTCTTCTTCATCTCTTTTGTGCCGCTCGTGGTTCAAGAGTTGACTGAGCGAGGATTTTGGCGTGCCGCGACTCGTCTCGCCAAGCACTTCTCGTCTGGATCGCCCTTCTTCGAAGTTTTCGTCACCCAGATCTACTCCAACGCTCTCCACACCAACTTGTCATATGGTGGTGCTCGTTACATCGGTACCGGCCGTGGTTTTGCCACTGCTCGCATTCCCTTCGGTATCCTGTTCTCGCGATTCGCTGGTCCTTCGATCTACATTGGTGCCCGCTCCTTGATGATGTTGCTGTTCGCCACCATTACTGTCTGGGGACCATGGCTCATCTACTTCTGGGCGTCCCTGATGTCTTTGTGCCTGGCACCGTTCCTTTTCAACCCCCACCAGTTCTCATGGGACGACTTCTTCATCGACTACAGGGAGTACCTTCGCTGGTTGTCTCGTGGCAACACTAGGTCCCACAGTGCCTCCTGGATTGGTTACTGCCGTCTTTCTCGTACGCGTATCACTGGTTTCAAGCGCAAGATTCTCGGCGACCCATCAGCCAAACTCTCAGGCGATGTTCCTCGTGCTCACTTCACCAACATCTTCATGAGTGAGATCCTTGGACCTCTCGTTTTGGTTGCAATCACTCTCATCCCCTTCTTGTTCATCAACGCTCAGACTGGTGTCAACGACAACCGTCACAAAGAAGATGAGACCGTCACAGGTGACCCCAAGAAGTCCGGCGCCCTCGTCCGTATCGCAATCATTGCCTTCGGTCCTGTCGCTGTCAATGCAGGTGTCTTGGGAGGCATGTTTGCTTTGGCTTGTTGTGCGGGTCCCCTGCTCAGCATGTGCTGCAAGAAGTTCGGAGCTGTCTTGGCCGCCATTGCTCACGCTATCGCTGTCCTTGTCCTCCTTATCTTCTTCGTTGTGCTCATGTTCCTCGAGGGCTTCAGCTTCCCCAGAGCTTTGTCTGGTATGATCGCTGTCGTCGCTATCCAGCGATTCGTGTTCAAGCTTATCATCACTCTTGCTCTCACTCGTGAGTTCAAGGCTGACACTGCCAACATTGCCTGGTGGACAGGAAAGTGGTACACCATGGGATGGCACACGATCTCTCAACCTGGTCGTGAGTTCCTCTGCAAGATCACCGAGTTGGGCTTCTTCGCCGCAGACTTTATCCTTGGTCACGTCCTTCTCTTCTTCATGCTTCCGATCTTGTTGATTCCTTACGCCGACAAGGGTCACTCCATGATGTTGTTCTGGCTCCGTCCCAGGTATGTTCTACTCCCACTCTGTTTGATGAACCACTACTAACGTTTAACAGTCGCCAGATCCGTCCTCCCATCTACTCGCTCAAGCAGACCAAGCTTCGCAAGCGTCGTGTCGTGCGCTACGCCATCCTCTACTTTGTCCTGCTCGTCGTCTTCCTGGCTTTGATCGTTGGTCCGATCGTCGCTGGAAAGTACATAAAGCTCTCCGTGACATTGCCAATGGAGATCTTGCAGCCTACAGGCTTCAGCAACAACGACACTACCAACACTCCTACTGGCAAGTGTGTTGATGAACGTCCTTGCCCTGTATGGAACGACAATGCGGACGCAACTGGAGGAGGAGGTGGTGCCGCCGCTTCGACCGACGATGCCGCTCGTCGATTCCGCCGGTACATGGCATACTAAAAGCAAACGTTGCGAATCGTTTTGTTTTGCTTTCGCAGCCTGTATTGTACAACCTTGGCGAATCATGAGCGTGGCGACTTGGTTGGTCCCATAATGATTGTAATATCCACTACAGCATTTCCTTCGTTTTCTGGCGTTACACAGCAGGCTATTGACCTGCTTTCTCTCTTTTTGAACACTGATGTCCGCCTCAGGCGCGGACTTGCCTGCACATACTACGAAGGGTTGTTTTGGTTCATCACGGGAAGGCGAATATCTTAGAAAGTGAATGCATTGCAGATAAATACATGGATGTCTTAAACTTAACTCTCTCCTGCGCCTTTTAATTTCGTGTTTGATACGTGTGGTCTGAAGTGATATTCTTGCCCTTTTGAGAAACCTACTCGTGAAACCCCGAAACGGAGGTCCTTGCGAGATGAGCCATTAGGCGTTGAAGTTGCCAGGGTTCACCTCCGCCCTTTCGCCGCAGCCCCAACACCAACAACCACGCGACAACTAACCATCATGGATCTCAATGAAATACAGAATGTTACTACGCGCTTCTTCACCGATGCCAATGCGCAATTCAACCGCATACCAGGGTCCGCTATCGCTGTCCGCTACATCAAGTCGAGTTACCAGAACGACCCCGTTCGCAGCGCAATAGAGTTATTCTTGTTCCTCTTTGCGGTGCGCTACTTGCTCGCACCCAAATACAGCACCCAGAAGAAAGTGCAGCTCACCGATGCCGTATGCTCCGCGCCTTGGATACAGATGCGCGGATGTGGCGGGCTGACAAGCAAATAGGAGATTGATGAACTGGTCGAAGACTGGACCCCAGAACCGCTTGTTGCACCGACTACTGCGCTCGAGGAGTTGGACAACGAGAAGCGGCCCATCATTGTTGGGTATGACACCCTACAGCCCCAACGGCCTCTTATGATCGCGAATCAATACTAACCAAGTACCGCGCAGCCCTACCGGTCCCAAGTCGAAGCTCTCCAACGGTCGCACCGTAACGAACCTTGCCTCATACAACTTCTACAACTTCCTTTCCAACGATGTCCTAAAAGAAAAGGCCATTCAGACCCTGCGGACTTACGGCGTTGGCCCCTGTGGCCCCCCCGGTTTCTATGGTACACAGGACGTCCACATGAAGACCGAAGCCGATGTCGCTGCACATCTCGGTGTCCCTGCCTGCATCATTTACGCACAATCCTTCTCGACTATAAGCAGTGTTATTCCCAGTTTCAGCAAGAGAGGAGACATCATCGTGGCAGACCGCGCGCTCAACTTTGCTGCAAGGAAGGGCATTCAAATCAGCCGCAGTACCGTCAGGTGGTTTGAACACAATGACATGGAGGATCTGGAAAACGTACTCAAGAAGGTTGTCAAAGAGCAGGCCAAGAAGCCGCTCACCAGACGCTTCATCATTACTGAGGGCCTATTTGAGAACATTGGGGATGTGGTGAACCTGCCCAAGATTGTACGTCCATCACATACTCATGCTTCAGAGGCACCTGGGTGGGTTAGCTAACATATTGAAAAGGTTGAACTCAAGCTCAAATACAAATTCCGACTCATCCTCGACGAAACCTGGTCCTACGGCGTCCTCGGCCGCACCGGCGGCGGTGTCACCGAAGCCCAAAATGTCGATGCTGCAGAAGTAGATATGATTATCGGTTCGCTATCCGGCCCTCTCTGTGCGGCAGGAGGTTTCTGCGCTGGCAATGAGGAAGTCGTTGAGCACCAGCGTATTTCCTCGGCGTCTTATACCTACTCGGCTGCCCTCCCTGCTTTGCTGAGTACAACTGCCAGTGAGACTATCAGCTTATTGCAACAACAACCGGATATTTTGGCAGGACTCAGGGAGAATGTGAAAGCCATGAGGGGGCAGTTGGACCCCAGGAGCGACTGGGTCCGATGTAGTAGTTCGGGTGACAACCCGATCATGCTACTTGTTCTGAAAGACGAAGTCATTGACAACAAGAAGTTGAGTATCGAAGACCAAAATCAGATCTTTAGGGAAGTTGTCGACGAGGTACGTATCCTGATGGTGTATGTAAGGTTGATCCTGGACAATATGCTGACAGTTACAGTGTCTCGCGAACGGCGTTCTCATAACACGACTCAAGTCTTTCCCTCTTGGTCTTGGGCTAAACCCCCGAGACGCAGGCTGGCAACCTACGCCTGCACTCAAAGTATGTGTGACCAGCGGCCTGACAAAGAAGGAGACAGAGAAGGCTGGCACCATCATAAGGCATGCCATCACCAAGATGGTGAGCAGGCGGAAGTAGAGTCTCAATCATTGGCCATCATCACGACGAGAGCGGTGTATTAGACTTCGAGCATTCCATGATGACCTGTGTTGATGCATGATATACTTCTTGTAAAATTTTGTTGCTATATAGACATACTCGTAATGCATAATATATGAACTGCTGCAACTCCATCGGTATATATCCTAAAGCAACTGCACGGTGTGCTGCCGACAAGCACGACACTTTTTCGAGGCTACGAACAAGTTCGACTAGACGCGCAACTCGCTCAACCTGATAGATGGGCGAAGCCTACATTGCCGGGCTTGACTGCCGATATCAAATAGCCAACATTGAAATTGTCGCCCATGGCAAATCACGGGGCTGAGGCGGGCTGTGCAGAGCAACGTGGAAGTTTGCGTAGGACGAAAATGACGTTGGTCTCCCAAGCCTGGATCTAATGGCGCAGGGCACGTCACTGCCCGCCTGCTCACACCAACAACAAGCTTTCTCCATGCAACAACCCTACCTAGACCCTTAACTTTCCCGCACTTCCCTCTTTTCCCAAATTCCACCTCGCGCAATCAAACCTCGTTTGAGCGAGCAGAAGCGCCTACCACACCACACAAACACAATATGTCGCAACGACGGAACGGCGGAGAGCCGCAGCCCAAGGACGGGATGCCGCCAGCAAAGGGTGAGGGTATGTTGACGCAAAATAGCATCGTCGCATGGGTTCAAGGAAAGGCTGACGGGAACAACAGCGCAGGACAAACAGGCGAGGCTCTTGTCGCAGGAAGCTGGACATTTCTCTCTCGTGAGGGCCCTGCATCTGGCTGATTTCATTACTGAACTCAATGGTACGTTTTCCGACGCCGACCTCTCCTGGCCAACATAACACTCGGCTGTTCAGCCGAAAAATCAAGGCATGCGCTGAGACGATAAATTTCAGGCTTCTGCGGCGTCATGTCCATCTTTTCCTCTCTCCGCTACTGCACGCAGTCGGACCCCTTCAACTACACCAACTTGTACTTCGCCCTCGGCTTCATCCCCCTCGGACTCTTCTTCGACTTCATGGACGGCAAAGTCGCTCGCTGGCGCAAGAAGGCATCGCTCATGGGCCAGGAACTTGATTCCTTGGCTGACCTTGTCTCATTTGGCGTTAGCCCCGCCGCCGCTGCCTTCTGTCTCGGTCTGCGAACACCCGTTGACCATCTACTCCTGAGCTTTTTCGTGCTCTGCGGTCTTACACGTTTGGCGAGATTCAATGTCACGGTTGCTATGGTGCCAAAGGATGCGACAGGCAAGAGCAAGTACTTTGAGGGCACCCCCATTCCCATGTCTCTGGGCATCGTCCAAGTCATGGCCTACTGGGTGTACAAGGGCTGGACGTTGGAACAGGTTCCTATGGGCCTTTGGCTCGAGGGCACGGCATTTGAGTTCCACCCTGTTGTAGCCATGTTCATACTTCACGGATGTTTGATGGTCAGCAAGAGTGTCAAGATTCCCAAGCCCTAGACCATAGCGTTGAAGAGGAACGCGACCCAGTGTGTTGTGTACGTGGGTCTTCGCGTTCGGACAATGGGAGCAATCAAATTTGGTCGTGGTGGGAGGAAGAGAGGAGGAAAGATCAGGTTGCATAACGATGCTGTGATCGATTAGCGGGCGTACAAAATACGATGATACCCTATTATCAATGAAACAATGGTAGAAAGCGCAGAAGACAGATACGTGTGAAGCCCTTCAGAATGATTATCCTATTACGACAAACCCATTGTTTCAAGAACCCTATTGAAATTGTTACTGTTACAGAGAAAGTCAAGTTCAATGACTGTGGTATCATGATTGTAAATCTGCGAATCAAGTTTGCTCGCCCAAAGCAGCTAGAGGTGTGCAAACATGCCAAAGGGGATGCTCCGCTCCCAGTAATCAAGTCAGCTTGTCTAGAAACTTCATTCGGGACAATAGTGACGCAGCATGTAGTGTCTGGTGGTAGCTACTCGACGGCGGAACTGTATGTTCTGATGTAGGCAACATAATGGCCGCAAACAGAACCAAGCAAGATATGAAAAGTTGCACTAGCGCAATCACCGCGTGATAATCAGCGAAAACCCGTCGAGCCATTGTGCGCAAGAACCGGATAGACCGCCGATGGTGTAGCCACGGGGAGGGATAAGCGTATGCCTGGATATGGTTAGCTGGCAATTGTTATGAGTGTGATCCATACGTACCCGCTGCCGCCATTCGGGTTTCCATACCACTCGCTCTTCCGTCCCAAGCTTGTTAGTATCTGTAGACCGTCGATCCATAGTCCGGCACGCAGAGAAAAGCCCAGCAACAGCTCTCCTTTTCGCGTATCTAGTGCAAACTCAGACATACTGCCTCCTCGCTTGCCGAAGAGTTGGGTGTCCGTATCTTCGTACACAAACTCCAATCCATCCATGGCGGAACCATGGTACACTTTAATGCTAAGTAAGAGCTTGGTCTGAATGTGGACGTAATCGAAAATCACTTCCTGCGGCTGTGAACCCTCCATTTGTGAGTAACCTAGTTTGCCCCCACGGTAGCCCCATCGGCCGTCCGGTATCTTGATGCGTGCATTCTTCTGGTTTGAGAGCTGACTGAAATCTTCAACAACGTGCTTGCCTCCACCAGCGGAGTACACCTCGAGCTTGAGGCGTGACTTTTGTTTTTCTTTCGGTAGCAAGGACCGCAGGGTGCTTTCTTCCAGTGTAACCTGTCGTGGGTACTGGTTGTCTTGTTCAGGAAACTCTTTCCAGTAATGACAGACATCGTCTCCTTCTGTGTACAGCTCAGCCCAAGCGATGCCCGATTTCGAGGTCGCGATGACGCCACCTTGGCCAACGTCAACCGTCCACACCTGCACACTGCCATCTCCGTTGATATTTGGGTTGTCGATAGGTATGCGGAAGCAAGGATGGAATCGGAAACGTAGTACGTCTAATTTGTGCCATCTGCATTCATCGTTTGGTAAGACTAGCCGCTGACCAGGTGACTTGGTGCGTGTTGAGTAGGGCTCTCGACATGTGAAGGTGCGGTTTAACGTAACGTAGTCACGTAACATGACACCCGACTCCTGATGAGGACAACCGAAGAGATGCCCCGTCTCGTGAAGATGGGCACCAATTCCTATGTTAGCAGCTTCCCAGTTGCTTCCAGATTCGTTGCAGTCATTCGCGACGAATGCAGTGTCGGTTTTGGTGCAGTCCTGGAAAGCCTGGAAAACCTCTTCAATGCTCGATGGGTAGCTGTGAAGCGCGTGGGAACCGAAAATGGCCAGTTGTAGATCTCCAGTTCCTCCACCTAAAGCCGCATGTCCTCGAACTGTCTTCTCTTGCGTGTCCCAATGCGTGTCAAGAAACAGGCAGGAGACGTAATGCTTTTGGCCTGGTACCATGGGGAAGTAATCTCTGCATGCCTCTATGGCAATGTCGAAAAGTTCATTTTTCTTCGTCCCCGGACCGTACTGCTGGGCGCGTTGCAGATCGCGTATCTCTGCGACAGATTTTCTGGAGCGGATGACGTGAATCTTTGCCTGCGTGCGGTATTGATTCTGTTCCCAATCTTGATAACTTAGCGTTCCAGGCTCCCAGGCGTCTTCGAAACGGAAACAGCGTCGACCGAATCCATAACGCTTCATCTGCTCGCCAGTGAAGGCCTGCCAAAGGTATGCAGCCATGCGGAATTTCTTAGTCGCAAGGTCAAGGTTGTTTCCCTCTCGCTGGATACGCTCAGGTGGGGCGTCGTATGTACCTGGGGAGTCATGACCCAATATGATTGCAAGTTGTAGGGGCGGCGAATGCGACAAAGGGAGGTAGTTTATGTTGACGAAGGAGGCATGGGCAGGTACGGAGGTGTTTGGCGTGGAGACCTTGGGCGAGGCAAAGTCAAGTCGGATCCTGTTCCAGCCAGGCTCAAGATGCACCAAGGCCTTGAAGTGGGAATCGTGTACTGGCCAGCAAGTAGATGGGAAGCGGCCCTGATGGTGATTAACCGTGAGTGTGCCGTCCAACGGTTTGCCCTGTGTCTCCCCAACCTGACCAAATATCAGCAGTACCTGTTGGTGTACCCATGAGTTATCCGAGACAGACAAGACGCGCGGCGCGAGTAGCGAAGACCTATTGAACGAGCTGTTGGAGCCGTTCGAGGTTGGCGATGCTAAGCCATTGATGCTGTAGCGTTTTACGGGGTCGACAGTCGGTCGCTGAGGTCGCGCAGGCGCAGGCGTGGGACCATTGGTAAGGTCTTTGGTTTGGGTGTTGATTTCGTCTGTGGTAGAGGTGGCTGGGGTAGTAGAAGGCGTCGACGAGCCGACTTGGGACGAGTCTAGAGTAGAGGCAGAAACACGGTGGTTTAGACCATTGGCATTCTGACCCTCTGCACTGGTTGTTGGCCGGTCGCCGCTCTTGGACATGCGGCTGCTCTTCCTACCAAGGTTTCTGAGGAAAGACGGCATCGTAACAACTACAGCGCTGATGTAGGCCAGAAGTAGCGTCTCGAGGTCCTCGGGCTAGTCTGAAAAGCTTGACGAATTAAGGAATCATAGGCGTAGGTAATGAGTGACGGTAACGAGCGATACGGAGGGCACGATGGGGGAGCTATGGGGAGCTGGGGGGACGCGTAATACGGGCGTGATAGTCACTGTAGAGTGGGAACAAGCGAACGGGAGGCTTTACTGGCAATAGTTATGCTACTATGCATGCGGGAAGCGAGTGAAGGCAGAATATGCAGTATGGCGGGAGAGAGCAAAGAAAGTTTGTGTTTGAGAAAGTGGCAGCAATGTCTACGTGGAGAGGACGCCGACGTGAAGAGCTACCTTTGGCGACGCAAGCTAGCAGGACCGAACAGGCAGCTCTGGTGGTCGCGCTAGAGGCTTCCAAAAGGGTCAATTGGCAAGAATTGGGCGTTGGTTACTGGCAACTGCGGAAGATGGACAGAATGGTGGGTTGCACCGAGACGAGCGCATGGTGAGGAGGTTCGCGACTCAACAAATGACGTTACCAAAGCTTTTAGCCGCTTTGGGATGGCATGCCATGCACTGTCAGTTGTATTGTGGGCGTGAAACGTCCATGGCAGGACACGGCGAGCTGTACGCAACAGACGTAGACGAGTAATGCACGTGAGCTGCGAGGGCATTACCGATTCTGCACGTCGTCATGCGCGCATTCATCTGGTGTAGCTTCAGAATCCGCGGATTTGCGCCCGTTCCCCGACGACAGCCTGCAGCGATAAGGCGGGCCTGAAACATTCCAAAGGTCGATACGTTACCGATAGCATACCATATCTTACGCTCGAAGAGCCTTAGTCAGCGACTTTACCGCAGTCACCAGGCGCACCCCCCTGCCGCTCGCCAAACCCTCAGCAGCGTAGGTTTTCTTTGTTGCAGGCGCACTTGGACAAGGCTCCAGCGCCGGATAGGAGCCCGCCATGGGGTCACTAGGGCTTTCGTGCCGCTTGCGACTCCTAGCATCTTGACTTCATCATCACTCCCACAACGCCCTGACAAGCACGGGGCCTGTGCTGCCGCAGACTTTGAAGCTAGTCCCCTTGCATCGCCAGCTCCTCACATTCCTTGCCGACCGTCACCTCAGCTCCGCCCACATGCTGTTTCGTCTGTAGCAACTCTAGTGAGACGTCCACAGGGCCATATCATCTGCCTGGCTCCCCCTACACGCCCCCTCCAGCAATTGCTACATCATGGCCGAACAGGATGAAGTTGCGAGCAAGGTCCTGCGAAGGGCACAGGTCTCAAAGGTCCATCTCCCTATGTACAACCCCTCGCCCTTGTTTGCTGACACTGTGCTCTTCAGATGACTCGGACGCTGCAGAACCGCCTCGCTTTGGCCAACGTCAAGATGAAGAACGGCTGGGAGAGTCTCAGCCTGGATGCCATTGAGCCTGTCCTCGACGGTGTCGAGCGCAAGCGCAAGCGCCCCGGCTCCAGCAACGAAGCCATGTCGGACGTATCCAGCGTCTCCGAGCGCTTCTACCAGCCCAGCATCCTCGACTCCTCCCCCCTCCAAGCGCCCATATTCTCAGACGACGTCCGCCGCTCAGTCAGTCGGTCCGTCAGCACCGGCAGCTACATCCACAACAAGCGACCTCGTCACGACCGAACAAAGTACCCAGCATCGAGCAACCACGCCCGTGTCAAAGTAAGGACTGCCACCAGTGCTGCCACCTCGTGGAAGAACAACTTCCACTTGCCCGAGTCCTCGCCTGTATGCCATCGCAGACATGCCCGTTTTGGCCGTCAGCATGTTCCAAGCCTGTCCTTTGTCTCTGAAACCTCGACCGTTCCCGATCCGCATTCACCCCTACTGTCCGAAGACGACGACGAAGACCTACCCATTACATCTTTCTCCCTGAACAGATCGCATTTCCAACCATCCTTCCAGTCATCACCGCCCAAAACCCCACGCACACCGCCCCCAGATGTTGCACGTTCAGCACGTCTTCGACAACGGGGGTTCAATGCTGCCGGCGCAGCTCGGGAAGGCAAACATGGGGACAACGACGCAAACCTCTTGATGTATCTCGCAACATCACCCACACCGGTTCGACCTGGTCACCAGAAGCCACAAATGCTTGCCCCATCAACTCCACCGCCCAAAGCCACACCCCTTCCCTCGTCGATGATGTCCACGCCTGGTGGTGGTGGCTCTCATTATACAGGCTTTGGTCTTGCGACACCGTCAACGAACCTCAACTTTGCAGAATTTCTCAACATGTCCCCGAGCCCTGCGCAGATCAATGCATCGTCGTGGAACCGCACACCTGTCGCCACCAGAACACCTGCTGCTGTCCGCGAAGCACGGCGTCATCTCAACTTCGACAATATTGCTCCATCTGGTGATGCTTCACACATGACTGGCCACATGGGAAAAGTGGATAGCTTCGGCATGGACCTCGGCGGTGAACTCATCTCGTAAAGTCCATCTCATCTACCATATACAACAACCCAGCAAGCGTTTGGGCACGACGCAACGACACTCTGGCGATATTGAGCACGTTCAGTGCATCGCACAACTACCATTCCATGCATTGCTGCTATTGAGCGGCTTCTCTTATTCTCATCTGGATTCTTTTAAGCATGGCGTTCACGGAGGCTTGGCCTCTTTCTGGATTATGGAAGGCATTATCGACACAACCCATGCATCACTGCACACGTCTTCTACGTTATCTTTCGCATGCATCCGCCAAGTATTCCCCGGCGATAAAATCGAGCTGGCTACAACGCAAGCGCTTTGTACCACCTATTGACATATATCCCGTTTGCACACTTCTTTTAGCAACTGTATTCTAAGCTATTTTGCGTTTCATTTGTTTGCTATCAGCACATCACAGCATAGTGCAGCAGCATTACATTATGCGATTTCGGTAGATTGGGACCGAAGGACTAGCCAGGCACACACTATGCACCTGTATTGTGGGGTGCGGTCATATAGGCGAATAATAAAACGCACTGAATGATAAATGCCGTATACGCCTGTTTTCCGGTTCTGCTAATGTGTCTAGCATGCGTTGCGCTGTGCGCGGCAACAAACCACCGCGACGCCACACCCTTACGCACACCACGTTTCCGGGTACTATACTATACATCCTATTGATACGCGACAAATGCGAACATGATCAACAAGGTGTGAAAGGATGGCGTAAACTGGACATCGCTTGGGCAACCTTAATCAGCGTTAGCCCACCAAGGTTACCATGATCACTACGCCATCATGATACCACGCCATGAGGATATTAAATGCATATGCGCTACATACATGACACAGAGCAATTCCAGTACCCTCGAGCCACTCAAGCCCAGATAAGAGTCATAACATTCTACAAGGAGCAGCCAGCCACAACCCTCCTCTTCCTAACCTCCGGATATCCTCTCAACCAATGAGCGATGACAAAACCAACGCGCTCTATGGGTTGCCGACGCGTTTCGTGCCAACTTCGTGTCCCCTTTAAAATACTGCGATTGGCTAGTGGGATGAAAATGCAAGGCTCGCCCCTGGTCGCCAAGGGTAACGATTAAGACCTGATATGGAAGTATAGCTGGTATTGAAACGTGATGATGTAAGAAAGGCTGGAAACTGCATGGCTGGTGTGGATTAATGACGGGATGATCGCCGATTTAGTGGTTGTCGGGCGGTGGCTGGTGTTTAGTGCATGGATCACGGCATGGGCTCTGGTTTGGACGTCGTCGGCTAGGTGATGGGACGGAACGGTGCGGTGAAGCATCAATGTCAACACAATATTTGAAGCCAAAAAGAAAAGGACGCAGTACCGCTTTCGCAAGTTTTACAATGCTGTAGGGCAGAAGATCCTCATGTCTTCTTTTTCCGGCCATTTCCTTCTTTGTTCTTTGCCCGTAGTGTTAGCCTGATGTCCAGCGTGACCCGCGGCTCCATCTCCGGGTAGAATAAGCCCCGGGAATCCTATCATTGAAAATGGGGTTCTATCAAACCTGCTTTCGGTGGTACATATCCGTGTTCGTGTTTGCCCTAGCTGTAAGAAAACTAGGCTTGGTGCTTATAGCAGTACGTACTCTTAGATTCTGCGGGGAGGGAGAGGAAATGGTGGAGCTGGGAATCCGACGCAGGGAATATGGAATGCAGGTGAAGTTGCGGTACCGGTCACTGATATAGCAGAGTTTCTATGTTGGATGCTCCCAGTGCCCGAAAGGTTCCAATCCTTGTGGGAAAGAAGGGTTACGTGCCCAGCGGCTAAGTAGTGATATATATACATACCCTTGTCCCTAGGTAGTCTCATGGCATGTTGGCACGTTGAAGATGTGATCAAAGTCTTCAAGTTTGGGTAGTTACTATTTCAGGTGCTATTTTGCTTCTATACATCATACTGCTGCGACGATTAAATAGTCTGTCGCTCCGATCACATATCGTTTCTTCCTTCCATCCTTCCATCCATTGCATGCATTCCTTCGGTATCTCGTAATGAAGAAAGAAAGAAAAACAGTGGTATAACGCCGCCGCTACTACTAGAACACCAGCAATGGTGCTCCATCATATACACATGGCCCGTCAATTTAGGCAGTAAAGAAACTAATATCAAAGACAAAAAGTACATGGACCAGAGCCCTGAGAAGTGAAGTAGATTGGCAGATCCGAGCCGCCAGATCATCGAGCATATTGGTTCGAGTTGACCTGGCTGGCCATGACCATCATCCAAACGAGGAATATGCTGCCGATAATCCAAAAAGCGAATTCAGCTTGCCAACATTGGCCTATCCTTTGTTAGCCACACGATACTCCATAATTGCAAGCTATAACGCTGCTTATAAGCTCGGGAGAACACTCACAGATGTTCCTCTGCTGTAGGAACGCCAATGTATCCACATTTGGTCCACTTGCGTCGTCGTTAAAGACGTATGTGTTGCATTGGTTGTTGATATTTGGTCCTGCGAAGAGTTGTATCGCAGTTCCGATAATTCCGGCTATGAAGAGGACGAGGAGGATAAAGGATAGTAGCATCATGGTGGCTGGGAGTAGTTTCCGCTGCGCAATGAAGACGATTTCTATGATGATGAAGATTATAGCCAGTGTGCCGACTGTGACACCGTAGGGCATGATCCTAAGGAGCTTGTTAGTACAATTGTTCTACTACACATGTTTTCCCTTCTCGACATCTTGACTATATCGGAAGTTGCGGATTGGGCGTACCAAGGTGTTCCTAATCCCATGCGATCTTGTATTGCCATGAACTGCGCATTGATTCCCAATATTGTTCCGGCTGTTGCCAGCATGACAATTGTCCAGAGGTTCAGCTGTAGGTCGGGCCAGTAGTACTTCTCCCGTACTACTATCGCTGAGCCTACAACTGTGCCTGAATGTCCTGCGCGCGCCATTGCGTTGGTCTTTCGCGCCTCGGCGGCTACGTTGAGATGGGGCTGGAGTATGCGATTGTGGTCGAGCTTGCACTAGGAAGATGCTGTGGTTGTGCGCGATGTGGTTGACAGTGATGGTCGGCTGGTGGGAAGCTTCTCCAGGTCCAAATCGCTTGCGCTTCTAGGTACAGAGCCTTGTGGCCTTGATTTGCGATGCCGCCTATCCGCAGATTGGGCTTGGGACTTGGCGCTACTGCAATGTCGCAATGTTTCCCTTCTCCTGTACCACGAGAGGCTGATGCTTTTTCGCTCCCGGTTCCCGCTTGCTTTTATCGCAAAGGCGCGTTAAATTCTTGCCCGGGTGGTCGTAAGGTGCGTCGGATGATAAATGACGTTACGAGTAACCTCAGCAACGTGTGAGTGTGTTGCGGGGCGGATGCGGAGGTCTCGGAGGTGCTTCAACAGTTAACAATTTCCCTCAAAATGCTGTGTTTATGGATAGGAGAATCGGAAACGATATTCGCAGAGACGCGGAGAACAGATTGATGGGAATCGCAATTACAAGATGCTGAAATTGCGAAACCCCCTGTTGTTGTGGTCCGAGGAACCATCATGCCAGCCTCCCAAGCTTTGATGGGGCTGGGAACGAGACTATTGGGCGCGGCAAAAACAGCCATTGCCGGAAACTTGGAATGTTGGCCATCTAGGATGCTTGGAGCATTTGACAGTTGTGACGTCTGGATTATTGTTTGTGAGTAATCTTTAATGCGTTGCAAATAGTCAGCCCGTGCATGTCGTTGTTGATGCTGATGTTTCCGAGGTTGGACATCGGACCCGCTGCTGCTCTACGCAAATCAGTTTTCAGCAGGCGTGTACAGAGATTCAGCACTATTTGCTGTAGTTGCAGTATCAAATAAAGCTACCACTTGAGAGATGTACTCCAAGACGGATTATCAAGATTGGTCTGCTTTCCGCAACCATCATAGTTGACCTGACGAGTTCGACTTGCATCACCTTCCGAGCTTGTTCAGCACGGGCGCGCTATTGCAGAACTCTACTCTGGAGAAGGATCCATTCGCCCAAATGCATCGGGCAAGTTGAACTTCAGAGTAATTTGACTAGAAAATATAACTCGCGCACCCTTCACAGAGTGTCCATAGCAAGGCGCCATGTCTAGACATGATACAGTGATCCCATCAACTCCAAAACGCCTCAAATGATCATGGTATCGGTAGGTAGTCGTAGGATCGAGCCGAAACGGCAGCGCAAACGGTTGCGCATTGCCAGCGTGTTCCGAAAGAGGTGATTGCCGTCCCAGTCCGAGGCACTTAGTATCCTCCTCGTCCACGTCCACCACCGCGTCCACCTCTTGAGAAACCACCACCACCACCACCGCGGCCGCCAAATCCGCTTCCTCCACGGCCACCGAAGCTGCCTCCACGTCCAGGGGGTCCACCACGTCCTCGGGGTGCTCCACGGCCGCGACCTCCAAAACCACGAGAGCCTCCACGGGGTGCTCCGCGACCGGCGCCAGCAGGCCTCTTAGGCTTGGTGACACCACCAACGGGCTTGGGCTTGGGAAGGAACCTAATTTGATCAGCGCAAAACTCCCAAAGGCCATGTAAGCTGGCTTACCTGTCAAGAGGCAGCAGCTTGTCGCCTCCAATGTAGAACTTGTCGCCGGCCTTGAAGGACTTGGCTTGTATGCCCTCTTGGGGCTTGATGGTGAAGTAGACCTGGTTCAAAGGGCCGAGGATTTCGTCGACTTTGCCAACGGGCGTCTATAGCTGGGTCAGCCCATTATCCTCATTGTTTCTTGTCGCAATCTGTGTACCTTGTTCTCGAGATAGATGGGCGCGTTAAAGTATGGGATCTTTGTGTTTATCGATTCGCAGAACATCTCGTTTTCGCAGTCGTGAACGAACTTGCCCATTTCTAGCACGGGGATTAGCGAAATTGCTTGCAGTTTGATCGCTGCACGTACCGATGACAGTGTCTGGGGGTCCGAATGAGGCTCCCATGCCACCGCGTCCTGTCGCGCATTAGCTGAAAAGTCGAGGATAGCTTGGAGCGTGCTACACACCTCCACGAGGAGTAAATCCGCCACGTCCGCCGAAGCCGCCGCCACGTCCGCCACGAGGAGTACCGCGAAATGCCATGTTGTTCGTTGTGGTGAAAGTGGATCGGTGCGCGAAAGGTGAGCTTGGTCTAGAGCTTCGCGAAAAGTTCGAACTGAAAATGAAGTTGCAGATAGCGCAACCAATCGGTGCCACGTTTCGCCGGTGGCTCCTTCCGCCGCATGCAACCCCACCAAATGCGCCTCTAAAGGCTAAGTGGGCTGTCGTGCGCGCGCTCTTCTTTTTGGCATTGGCTTCGAGTCTGACGTTACTTTGCTTCCAGACGTGGCTTTTCCCCCTGGGTCAGAGTCAGTGCAGCCTCCATCTTCACCATAGAGTCACCCGGCCTCTACCACGCTCCCGGGTTACCGTACCTCGCATACGACTGACTCACAACTCATACAACCCCGCCGAACGCGCCTCACACTCCACCACAACATCGATATGGCTGACGCAGTCAAAGACGCAGTCAACTCGGCTGTCGAGGGTGTCAAGAACCTGTCCGTAGCTGCCGAGCAGAAAGTCGCACAGAAGGAGAACAAGGCCCCTAAACCCAAGAAGGAGAAGAAGGCCAAGGGAGATGGTGGTGATGGTCGTCCATTGATGCTCGACCCTGCGCCAGCCTTTATCGACCACCGCATCCAAATCTTCGAGAAGCTCAAGGCGAAATACGACGAGGAGATCGCCCAGAAGCCCCGCGGTATGTCCACCACCTCACGACCACAGTCCTCTCACCCACCGTACTGACACATCACGCCTTACAGAGAAGATTACCATTACACTCGAGGACGGCAAGAACATCGAAGGAGAGTCATGGGTCACCAGCCCTGCCGACATTGCGCGAAACATTGCAAAGAGTCTGTTCGAGCGCACCGTCGTTGCACGTCTGGACAAGGGCACACCAGATGAGACACTGTGGGATCTCGAGCGACCTTTGGAGAAGAGCTGCAAGCTTGAGCTCCTACCCTTTGACGACCCGGAAGGCAAGAAGGTCTTCTGGCACTCGAGCGCACATATCTTGGGAGAAGCATCGGAACGCAGGTTCGGTTGCGACCTTTGCATTGGCCCTCCAATTGAGGACGGTTTCTACTACGAGGTCAGTTCGCTCCTATCGATAGATGATGTCAACTAATCGCATAACAGATGGCTCTTCCAGAAAACGCTGCAGTTGACCCTGCCGACCACAAGCCGCTTGAGACCATTGTCAACTCCATTGTCAAGGAGAAGCAGCCGTTCCAGCGCTTGACTCTCTCCAAAGACGACCTGTAAGCTCCATGTTTCATGTGCAGGCATCTGTTCTGACCTTTCCAGGCTCGAAATGTTCAAGTCGAACAAATATAAGCAGCACATCATCAAGGACAAGATCGCAGACGGTACCTTTACCACCGTATACCGCAATGGACCGTTGATCGATCTTTGCCGAGGACCACACGTACCGCACACCGGACGGATAAAGCAATTCAAGGTCATGAAGAACTCTGCTTCATACTTCTTGGGTGATGCCAAGAACGACAGCTTACAGCGTATCTACGGTGTCTCATTCCCAGACAAGGACGCGATGCAGGCCCATCTCAAGTTCCTCGAGGAGGCCGCCAAGCGAGACCACCGCAAGATTGGAAAAGAACAAGAGCTGTTCTTCTTCCACGAGTTCAGCCCCGGTTCTTGCTTCTTCCTACCACACGGTCAAATCATCTACAACACACTGCAAGCATTCCTGCGCGAGGAGTACTGGAATCGTGGGTACCAGGAGGTGGCATCACCGAACATGTACAACTCGGCGCTTTGGAAGATCTCTGGTCACTGGCAGCACTATGCGGAAGACATGTTTACCTTTGATGTCGAGAAGGAGAAGTGGGCGCTGAAGCCTATGAACTGCCCTGGACACTGTCTCATCTTCAAGCATCGTGAGCGAAGCTATAGGGAATTGCCCATCCGTATGGCTGACTTTGGTATTCTACATCGAAATGAGGCTAGTGGTGCGCTTACTGGTCTTACACGAGTCCGCCGATTCCAGCAAGATGACACACACGTATTCTGTACCCAAGATCAGATCACAGAAGAGATTTTTGCACTCTTCGACTTTCTGAAGGCGGTATATGGAAAGTTCGGCTTCACGTTCAAGCTGAAGTTGAGCACACGTCCAGAGGGTTTCCTTGGTGATATTGAAACCTGGAACAAGGCAGAAGCTAAGTTGACTGACGCTCTTAATGCTTTTACCGCTGGTGGTGGTGGTGCTTGGGAACTGAACCCTGGTGACGGTGCCTTCTACGGACCCAAGATCGACATCACCATCTCTGACGCTTTGAAGCGAGAGTTCCAGTGTGCCACCATTCAACTCGATTTCCAATTGCCAAACCAGTTCGAGCTTGAGTACATGACATCTGAAGTTATTCCTACAAAATCCAAGGACCAACCACAGGAAGGCGAACACATCGAGCAGAAGAAGGAGAAGCTGGAAGGTGCCGATGTTACCATCCCCAAGAAGATCAAGGAACCGCAACCAGGTTATGCCCGTCCTGTTATGATTCATCGTGCTATCTATGGATCTTTCGAGCGATTCATCGCGTAAGCTTTATTCCTTTGTAACAACCAAGTATCTTTGCTAACAGAAGTAGTATCCTTACAGAGCACTTCGCCGGTCGCTGGCCTTTCTGGCTCTCTCCTCGTCAAGTCATGGTCATTCCCGTTATGCCGGGTGCAAACGATTATGTCAAGGAAGTCCAAGCTGCCCTCCGCAAACGCCATCTCCACGCCGATATCGACATCAGCGGCAACACCATGCAAAAGAAGATTCGTACAGCGCAACTTGCCCTGTACAACTTCATCATGGTCGTTGGTGCTGAGGAACAAGAAGCCCGAGCTGTGAACTGGAGGAACCGTGATGATCAGGAAACACAGCAGCGTGGTGTTATTGTGCCGCTTGATGAAGCGATAGAGAAGCTGGTCAAGTTGAGGGATGAGCGCAGCATCGAGAACAAGGTCTAAGTTCCGAATGTGAAGAAATATTAGCTAGATGCATGAGAAGGCGTACGTGGTATGAAGATACGATTTCATGAAGGAGCAAAAGAGAAAACGAGTGTTTGTGTAGCTTCACTATACGGCAATTTCGTATCCCCAATCTCGAACAACTACGCATGAGCGACAGTTGCTCTCTGTGATACGATATACTTGAATACCGTGATGTGGCGGAGTCAACACAAGGAATGTGTGTTCTTATCCGCCGTCTTTGCCTACCTCTCAAGAAACTTACATCTCAGCCAAAGTGGCAGCATTCACTTGATCACCATGGCATTTGTAAGGCAAGGTAGAGGTAGAGTGATAAACCAAAAAGGTGTAAGAATTCAAACGAGACGAAAATCAGTAAGTGGTATCTAGCGATCGCGATGAAGGATGAAAGCATACTGCAACGCCTGCAGGTAGGTAGGTATAACAGAAACGCCCAGCATAAAACAACAACGTAACCAACTCCTTCGTTAAGCATTCGTTTCCAACTTTCCAACTTCCTCTCCGCATGCCGTTGAGTCCATAGATCATTCGCATATGGTGCTTACAACCTCTACTAATCGTCCGTCGTGTTGGTCGATTACCATCCACCCCTGACCCTCCTGACTTTCTCCTTTCCACCGACTCGACCAGCGGTGATACGTCGGACCCATCGTCTGATTGCCCAACCCCTGGCCAAGGCCTGGAAAGCCAAAACGTCACTTTCAAGTTGCTTGTTGCGGGCATCTTGGATTGTCTTCCAGCGTCTCTGAATCACAATAGCAGCATCGACCATCTTCTGCCGAGCTTGCGCCACTACTGCGCAGTTGTGCGCTATCTTCATTGCTTGTATGCGAGTGCTGACCTGACGGCGGACGAGGAAACGGCGGAAAGCGGATTGAATAGTAGAAGCTGCGCGGTGTGTGCGTGCAAGCGGCAACAGTCGACTTGCCAGGAAAGATAGAGTAAGGAGGGTAAAGTCTCTGCTTGGAATTGAACGAGCTGTGCTGTGTTGTGGCGTGAAAAGCGCAATGAATGAAGTTGAGCAGCCGACAGCCTTGAGTTTTGTTGCTAATCCGAGTCGCTCATTCCCTTCGGTGGAGATGGTCAGATTCGACGGCAAGTAGGTATCAACGATGGCTTCTAGAACCTTTGGGTCTGCAAAACTTGTGGTCAGGTTTGCAACGCGCAGGCCATGAAGCCGAGCAACGGAGCGTGACCATGAAAGCAAGAGACGCTTATGATATGCCATGCCATCCAGCTCAGTGGCCCCGTCTTCTTCATTGTCGGAATCAAGGACTCGTCCCTCATAGCTATCCCGGGCCCTGTACCACTGGTTTCGGAAACGCTCTGTCTCTTTGACAAGTTGCGGCCAGTCAACAAGGCTTCCAAGACCACACTTGCCGACAAGTGACCAAAGAAGCGAGAGTGTCTTCTCGCGGTGTCCGTCGACAATATCTTCGGCTTTGATGCCACTGACTGCTGCGCTGGGCATGCCTGCGACATGACTCAATGCAGCTAGGGCAATCTGGACATTGTAGACCTTCTGGGGACGGCCAATGGCTGGGTACTTGAGGTGCTGGGAGAGGACCCAAATTCCTTTCTGCGAAGAATCGAGGGAGCTATTAAGAAGCTCACCGCTGGGTAGACTGAGAGTGACGGTATCCTCTTGATGCGTTGTGTGGGTGGTTGACGGGTAAAGCAGTAACTCTACAAGACGAGCAAGTACGATTCCATCACGGAGGTCAATGGCGATATTGTCGATTTGGTAGGTGTACTCTTGTAGTGGATACTGGACATGTTCGACCTTGTAATTGAGGTGGTTTAGCGGTCGAGTGATGTCGCCGTGTGAAGGGAGCAGCATCTTTGATAACTGATGTAGGACCTCGACAGATGTTTTGTAGGGTGACGTCGTCTGGAACAGGCAGCCTGGTAGAGCATCCGTCGTCTTGGCTTGGTCGAGGATCAGAATCAGCATCAGACTTCGTAAAGCAGTACGGCGCCATGACCAGCCTTGAGAACCGAAGTCATCATCGCCGCGTGTAAGGCTAGCAATGCTGCCACCTCCGGATTTGACGCGAACAGCATCCTCATTTTTGATCAGGAATGCAGACAGAAAGCTCTCGATAGCCCGGCGCTCTGCGCGATACTGGCGGGAGCCATCATCTGAGCACGTTGAACCTGTGGATAGTCGACAGGGCGTTGTAATTTGGCGGCCGACAATAGTCTCAGCTGCAGCACGTAATGCATTCAGATCGTATGACTTGGTCCATAGGCTGAGGAACTTCTTGCGCAAGCCAACATCGTCCTTGAGCCTGAGCGTCTGGGCCAGGAGATCCTTCGGTATGCTCAGCGCACCAAATTGTAGTGAGGCCTGTAGTCGCTTGTGAAGCGACGGTATCGCGGGATCGTGGTATATGGCAAGCATCTTCTTGCGCATGTCCTCAGGGCTCTGTTCGTCGGTCGGGTCTCTGCTCGCGGAATCAAATACTGAGTTCAGAAGTTGTGTAATGGCGACTTCCTGGTAGGTAAGCCAGTTGTCTTCGTACAACTCCGGCTGTGCCAGATCCTCCTGTAGTACTGGATACTTCTCTTGTGATTGTGGTCGCTGGCCTACTTCGTGTAGCATGGTGATGCTGCTTGCTACGCTCCCAGTCTTCTGGCGGCGCAGTGCTGTAGGTGGAGATTTGTCGGTGTGGAACGGCGAGGAGGAAAGTGGCGCGCGCTTCGCCTTGGCCAGTTTCGCTCGTTCAGTCTTGATGGTCGTCCTCAGAGATGCCCTGCTACTTGCGGCGGAAGCAGTGCCGTCTGCTCTTGCCTTGAGCGCTTTTGCTGGTACGTCGTCTTGAGCCACGTGTGATCGTGGTCGCTTGTGCGAGCCCTCTAGCCGTTTCTTAGTAAGAAGTATGCGTTCGGGCTCTTTGGGAGCACTAAAGTGGACCTTGGGGGCTTTGGCGACAGGTTTCTTCGCGTCTGCCTTGGTGAAGTTTATCTCAATATGCGTTCCGATCTTCTTCTTCTCGATAGCCTCGATTCCTGGTGGCATGTTCTCTTTCCCGCCCCCTGAGCCCACTATGTCGCTCGAAAAGGATGAGCTCTGCGATGATCGCGATGTTGTGCTCAAGGGACCTCGCTTCGGTGGTGCAGCGAGAGACTTGCGCGGTGCCTTTTTGTCCCTCTTCAACGCTGGCATCAGATTGTTTCCTTCTTCCTCGGATAATGTGACCAGATCTAGGCCAATGTCTGGCGAGGTCTCTCGAACGTTGCGCGGCGCATGTGTCGGCTGTCCAGGGTGGATGGTGAAGACTGACGTGTCATCAGACGGAATGTAAATGGTCCTCCGTCGCAAGTCCTTCTTAGGGGCCTGCTTCTTGAGTTCTTTCCTCTCCAAGACATCTTCCTGCAACTGCACAGTCGCATTGGCGTCTGAGGCATGTTTATCGGTGGGCACCTGCGAGACGCGTCTTCGGTGCGGCTTCTCGTGGTGTGGCTCCTGGACAGGCGCGACAGGCTTGGGTATCCTCTGTGCTGGGTGCGCAAGTATGGTGCTCTTCTTGGTCCTGGCAGCCGCGGGAACAACGCTTGCGCGGCTCCTCCTCTTGACGCCAAACTCTGCTTGTTGCTGTTCCTCCTCCTGTGCGACATCCTCGAAGATGTCAAGTGACGGGTTGAAGGCGGGCTTGTGCGTGTTGCGCATTGGTCGTCGTGGCTTTGCGTGGCGAGCAGGCTTCAGCTCTGTCGTGTATTCGAGGTTTGCCGTCGTGTTGTTCTCGTCGTAGTAGGCGGGCGCGTAGTGGTTTCCATAGCCGCTGTAGTAGCTGCTTGTGGAGGAATAGGGCGCCGGGCAGGGTGTGCCCGCCGTGTATCCGTACATGTTGGCGGGTGGTGAGGTCGAGATTGCTGGCAATATTGGGAGCGCCGGCGCATAGATTGTGAGGGATCCTCGTTCAAGGGAGTTTAGGATCAATGGGGTGGGCTAACGCTTAGCCCATTGTGGCGCACGGGTGGGCCCCGTTTACCAACACCATCACCCGGGCAACAACACCTGAGAAACGGCCGAACGACTTTCCTAAACTTGACGTCACTCGGCATAACACACGTCCCATAGCATACAGAGCCCTACGGAATTCCCCGGCCAGCTCTGATAGCCTTTGCCGCCTCAGACTGTGCGCGGTCCTCCGCATATCGCTGGTAGATCGGCAAGTAATGCTGCCTCTCGCTCAGCGTCTCCTTGACACTCCTCCTGTTCTCAACAGCAGACAGCCACTTCCTGAATCTCTTCCACACCTTCTCGTCCTCTCCACCTTTGCCCTCATCGGGAATGCCTGAGCCACCCTTGAAGTGATCAAATACCCATAGTCGATTGGCCCAAGGTGCAATGACTATATCGATGAGCTGAAAGTCCTTGCCCGAGAAGAATGGGCCCTCGGCATCCATCTCGCGCGTGAACTCTTTCAGGTGATTAAGGAAATCCTTTTGCTTCTCTTCCAAGCCATCGCCTTGATGTTGTAGGAAGCGGTGGTAGGCAGGTATGATGCGACTACCTACATAGTCCGTCCAGATCCTCGTTCTAGCCCTCTCATACGCATCTGTAGGCATGAGGTGCGGTGTGTCTTGAGGGTAAGCTTCCTCGAGGAATTCACACAAGACCGTACTCTCATAGAGTGGCTTGTCTTGGTACTGTAGCGTGGGGAATAAGCCGCGCGGGGTGAGATCCAGTAGCGACTTTGGCTTATGGTATGGATTGACTTCAATGTACTGGTACTGTATGCCCTTCTCCTCTAGTGCAATCCAGACGCGCTGCACGAAAGGGCAAAACCACCCTGAATATAATTTCAACGGACATTCTGCAGCGTGAGCCTTGTCAAGTCAGCAACAGACAACATGCAGGAGGTGTGAGTAGACTTACTTTGACTGTGGCTGATGCAAGTCCCGTTGCTTCGGGGTGAAGGTCTGCGTCAGGATGATCCTTGCCCATGATAGTGACTTGATTTGGTCTGTGAACTGTTCTAAACTTGAGAGTATTCGTCGGCGCAGTTGAGACTCCCAAGCACCTTAGACTTGCTCCAAGATTATATAGCTGTGATCGCCACATTCGTGACCTTCGACGCCATAGACATGGGTTGTCATCACATCATTGACAAACGTCGTGGCCATGACGAAAGCGTGGCATGATCCAATCAAAGCTATCCAGCCCTGGAAGCTGGTCGACACATCATACCAGATATATCTACATTATCCACGTGCCAAAGATTACTTAAAATCTGCACAATCCAATAACAGGCGAAAATACTAATGTTTGAAGATATCCGAGACACATCGTCTCATGTTACTTGCTTCGGAAAGTAAATCATTGTTTATATAAATCTGCAAGCTTTTACAGCTTCGATGGAGATCTACTACGACCTCAACACAATCTCATCACGTTGATTGTGCTTGTATGCACTTACATGGACCGTGCCTTTTCCAAATCCGCCTCCTTGAGCTCCCTAAGCTTGCCTGTATTTGCGACCCCACCTGTAACGTTCGCAGCAATAATCTCCTTTGCATAACCCAAAAGGCCGACTTCTGTCACATAGTACGATACGTACTTGCTCTTGATCTCAATCAACGTCATGCGAGGATCCTCAGGCCCGCCAGTGTGCTTTCCGTCACCGAGGTCACCAAACCATGCGGCAGCTCCGCGGCTCCATACCTCCTTGATGCGAGGGTCGCTGTTGTCTGTTGTTGTGGCAGTGCCGGTGATAGAAGCCCATTCCTGAGTCTTAAGGTCTTGGAAGGAGATCTGGACCTCCTTATTTTGGTCCAGGTCGTTGAACTTTTGCGAGTGTGCGTTGGAGAGGAACAGGAAGTCGGGACCGTCGCGGCGGGCGAGAGCCATGGAGCGACCAACAGGGCCTTGAAGCGCTGATTAGTTCTTATTCACATTGAACAATTGAGGGAGAATGTGGCTTTAGAGTGAACGAATCGAGAGCGACGTACCGACACCATTGCGGTATGTGTTCAGCATGCAAATCTTCTTGCCATCTACCATTTCAAAGAATTGTTTGATCTGCTGATCCTTGGGCGTCTCGTCGTCATACTGCTTCGCGACCGAGGGGTCGGTCTTGGAGTTGACCTCGCTAGCCTTGAGTTGGTCCGGCATTTGGAAGATGTGTGTTGTCGAGAAATATCGAGGGGTAGTGATTTTGGCAGGTGTTGAAATGCGAGTCGTAAATTGGGTTCTAGGCAGGACAATTCTTGCAGAGCGTACAAGTAGTCGAGAAGCAGAAGACATCTTTAGTATAACCTGCTCGTGTATGTACGTAGACGTAACAGTGAGATCAGAAGGTCAAGTAACAGCGGATATTCTACGCCGACGCGAGCACATGTGGCTCGTTGAGAGACGCCCCATAAGCAACATGACGTCGTGATGGAGCGCGTTCAGTTGGCTGGTGTCACTTTGGGTGGAGGTGGAGGCATCTAGACAAATGCATGACGACGTTGTTAATTCGCGTCAGATGCGCGGCACGCTAAGTACGCGCGCGATCGATCCTTCCAAGATTCCGTCTTTTGGGGCCGGTATGCACGGAGTCCGAACATATGCTTAGTTTACATCGCATGTCGTATAGCAAAAGGCCGTCTCGCCGATGGTCTGAGGGTGGCCTGTTGACCATGGCGGGTATGGAGAGGTGGGTCTCGGGAGTGGGCTTGTTCCGCACTACAACGACGACGTTGCACTTTGCGAAAGAAGAGCTCGACCGTGAAACTATACAACGCCATATGCCTCCGTCTTAGTTGACATCGAAGACGGAAGCGTGTATGTGTTCATTGATGCACTAGTTATTCGAACAGTACATGTTTGATGAATCACACCGCCCTCCCAAACTGCTCGCTCGCAAAACTATGGTGACTCCAACGCTCATCGTCGACTCTCCTTTCCGACTCCAGTTCAATGGTTTTCGTTACAGTCACTTCAATCTTTGTTTGAGCATTCCCTTCAGTACTGGTACTCTTTATGTCGTCGCTTAATCGGTGGAATTTGCCAAACTCAGAAACGTTCCTCATGTGTCCCAGCTCGAAAACCTCGGACTGCGTCTGGGTCGATGTGAATGTCTTCTTGACATGACTCTTTGTTCCGCCAACAGTAGATTTTGTGTGCGTAATGAAACCTTGGAGGTGTAGGGCTTTGGCAAACGAGCGGAGGAGTGGTTTGAAAGAGAGAGCACAAGCGCTAAGAAGGTACATTCCAGGTTCTATCATCGTCCAATTCGTGAGAGAGACATGGTTCCATGTCACATCTGTAAGAGGTCCAGCTTCTGCAAGGGTTCGGGCGAACACCACTGTGCGGACTATGGAGGCGATTATGCCGCTGCACGAATGTTAGTTACGCAGATCGTAGAAGATACGAAGCAACAAATGGCAAGACTACTTACACGCTACCAGTAAGAAATATGAGTAATAACCCAATTCTTCTCCCAATACTGATCTTCAAACACCACACTGTTCTCAGGGGCAGTATGAGAACAGCTAGGTCAGTAACAATATTAGGTACGCTTGAGCTGTTTGCGAAGACCTGAACGTTGAAGCATCGTCCATTCGGATCGCTTTTGTCCCAGTTGAAAGCGAAAGGCATGCATTGGAACATAACAGCTACCGTGAAAGAGATCCAAGTGGCGAAGACAAGAAAAACCAGCGCCTTAGCTACCATGCGCTCATACTTGTTGGTGAGGATGTGTAAGTAGAGTAGTACTACTACGAGTTTCGGGAATGCAACAGCTGCTGGATGTAGGACTTCTTGTATCATAATACCTTTGAAGTGCTCACGTATCTTCGCCGGATCCGTGGAAAGAATATAGGCCATGTGCCGACCTGGAATATCGATGTACGAAATCAGCTTATGCCTCGTATATAGTCAATATATTGGAACCTTTACCTGTGCTGGCTTTCTCTACCATCACTGCGACATGTGTCAATGCGTGCTATAGGGATTTTGAGGGGTTGCCTACCAATACCGACGATGCACAAACCTACCTCAGCCAACCAGGCAAAGGGTATGAGAACATCTTCAATATTGAAAGCAGTGCTTGTGAGATGGCGAGAATAGTAGCGCAAAGCGACGAACATAGTGCAAAAAATGATCAACAGACAGGCCGTCGCTTGGATAGTTGGACCTCGATTTTCAGCCAGGAATGCTGGTGAGGGTTGATGCGCTAAATCCATAGTAAAACCAGAGAAACGATAGCTACCGGTGTCTGACTGCCAGAGTCAAATTATCGATAGTTTGAGGGTAGGAACTAGAACGAAAGACTGCAAACCGACCAAGCGCGTGCTTTGCGGGTGGAATCATTATCAAATACTACTGCCCCAGCTCATCTTTGCGGCACGGAAGGGAACAAACGTGCCCGCAAGATGTGGCTGGCCGATGTATCAGAGATGCAGATGTACCAGGAGTGTCCGTGCAACCCTCGGCGCATATACATTGGTCGAGCAGATCTGTACCATTGTAGTAGCCCTGAGGAACGCGCTAGAATGTATGACCAAGGAGTCAGATGTACCTGGGAGGACCATACATGTTGATGCATGTGACAAGTTACCTATTGGTACTTGCTTTCTTACGTAGGGATATGGGTTGTCTTACCAAAATTCTGGGATATAGGTAAGCTCAAGTATTTGATGCTGATACGGTACTGGTCGAACGTATGAGCTGACACACCATAAGCTAGTTTGGGTAGTTGGTACAAAGCAGAACGCTTCGGGGTTCATCGTCAGTACACCTAAGGACATCATGTTGGTCTTGGTATTCGAGTGAGCCGTAAGCTTCACAGCAGCTGGCTGGTCTTGAAGCATCAAGGGAATAATGCAGAGCCTGACTATAAGCGGAAAATACATTGGCAGGTACCATGAGTGAAACACGCATTCGCCATGAATGCAAGCTGTATGCGAACTGTACTCCTCCGACCCCCAAAGTTAGCCGCTGGGCATGATCGTATTGGGTCTGCTTAACAAACTCCCAAGAGTACTTGAGAATTATGAAACGCAGTTTCCTACGGGTTTCTTGAATGCATGAACAAGCATCGAAGGGTACCTGGCATGCCGTTGGATCGTAATCGTAAGCGAGAGAATTCGCCTGAACTTTGAGACGCAACACTTCACCCTAAATCGGGATAATCATTGTCTTGCCGCTTTCCTGATGACTGGAGTCCGTGGTCACACTAAAAGCTTACCAGCTAGAACTGGGGGCAGGGCGTTGATATCGCTTGCTTTGACATCGACACTTTCTGCGACAGGAGCTGCTTCTAACGAAGACCGGAAGGTCGACGATTTGTTGCGAAACCAGTGACCGGATTGCTCGGTTGGCTAAAGTGATGAGATGCAGTGAGGTTGTTGGTGGCGAATTTGTGAGACAGCCTGAGTGAGAAGCGAAGCTTGAGCCACAACGCACGTACCCAAGATGACGACGGAACCTTCGCCTTGGAACCAAAGACTCCCAGCCCATCACGCAAACGTTGAGGTCTTGTTCATGATGCAGCAGATCGGAAAAAGACACAACATCCTAGATTATGAGTACTTTGATACAGTTCATGGAGACGCTTGATCAACTAACTCCGCGAATGGGCGCCCTCATGCAGAAGAAAGCGATGTTTCACGCTCATGTGTGCAGTCGAGGGCGTAGGGCTGTTCATACATGGCCCCTAAACCAGCGTTCCTTATGCCGAGCTCTATCTTCGGAGATAGGATTTGAGATTTGAGGTTTGAACATTTGAACCCCAATTGGAAACCACAATAAGATCATTGCAATCACAGTTACCATAAGAGACAATTATTGAGTGTAAGAACCGAAAACCATATCCTAATTAATCATACTACCAAGTAATCCAAAAGCATCCGCTATGTGCGGACATCGCTAACAAAAACAAGATATGGGTATATAGTGCCGCCGTTAACAACCAAAAAAAGGAAAAGGGTATAACCTCGTCATAGTCGTTAAAGCGTGAAGAATCGTAAATGTAACCATCATTACCGGGCCCGGGGCCAGATGCCAAGAGTGGAGAGATAAAAAAAGCAATACAAGCCAACGCCATACATGAAACAGAGCAGAGAGGGAAATGATCAAACATCAGAACCAACGCCTGCGAGCAAATAGAAAGTAACAGAACCGTACAAAATACAACATGAAAAGAGATGAACAGCAAATGTACAAACGTAAAGACGAGTGTTGAGGAGATAAACCCCTTTAATCACCTCGTCGCATGAAGCCAAAGCGCTTCTTCTTTTTGGCGTCCTTGGAGTCTGCCATCGGTGCATTTGGGTAGCCAGTCAGGGCAGCCTCCGCGTTGAGTCGTTCAGCTTCCTCGTAATCAAATGGCTTGGTCCACTGTCTCTGTGGTATCTCTCCCAGTCTCGTGCTGTCGGAAGCAAACGTGTAGCTAGATGGTGTGGCTTTGTCCAAGCGACGACGGAAGTGAAGGGTCGCTGGAGCCTGATCGAGTAATGGCGGAGGGGATAGGTAGGAAGGTTTGTTTGGAACTGGCGGCTTGGAAGAGACTGAGGGTTTGGAGTGAGCAGGGGACGAGGAGCGGCGGGATGTAGGGGCAAAGGTAGGGAGCTTGGGGGTGGGCTCATTGAGGTGCTTTGGGGAGGGTGGTTTGCTAGTGGTGTAGGCAGCTTCTTGGGGCCATGGTTCGCGCGGGTCGTCGAAGGAATCAACGCGCTGCTTGACAGCACCACTTGTCTTTGTTGGACCGCCACCTAGTGTACCTCTGATAACACCAGACGTCTCAATCTCGAATGGGTCGACAGGTACATAAAGGGGTAGTTGTGGTGCCATCTGAATCTTCTTTGGCTCGGGAGATGCCAATGGAGAAGAGCTGCGTGATGAATTGGATGGCGACTTCACTGAGCTAGATTTCTTACTCGATGAGCTGTCTTTACGGGTGGTCTTTGGTCGCATAACGACGAGCCGTGGTTCATTCGAGCTCCGACTTTTGATGGACATGCGTGTTACTACTGGGCCTGAAGAGCGTTGGCGAGAAGAGCTCGAGTGCTTTTTCTTCTCCTTCTCAGGACTGGTGCTTCGAGAAGAACAGTCGTGGTGTTTACTTGTGCCGCATCGCGGGCATGGTGGAGCGCCAATGCTATGCAGCTGAAGTTGAGATTGGCTTAGTCGCTGATACAATTGGGCAAGGCTTTGTAGTGCTTCGCGACGTGATGCATCGGAGAGGTGGGTCAATGACTTGTAGTCTAGATCTAGGTGGCCCTTTCCGCTTTTGTGTCCATCATGATTTAAAAAAGCTGCGATAATAGCAACTAGACCGGTGTTTAATTTGATCAAGATCTCTGCGAGGGATGCATGGGCAATAGCTGTATTGTGTTAGATTGGATAACAAATCAGGTGGACGTTCTACTTACAGTCGCCCTTTGCGAACCGCGGCCCGATGCCGCTGTAGTAGCATTCAGTATACTTCCCGGCCACCTCCTCCGGCCCTCTGCGTAAGCTTTTTGAGAGTTGGTGCTCCGCAGTACTTGTTGAATCAGGTACTTCGGTATCTCTCTTTGACCTGCGCTTTCTTCTCCTCTCGCGCAACTTTTTGAAGATGTCCAATCCATTTGTGAAGGCTTCTATAATCCCGGAGACACATATAGATACCTCGGCTTCTTCAGCCTTACGCGCAACATGCGCATGGTCCAACTTGACCGCCATCGCTAAAACGCAAGACAACGAACAAGGAAAAGGTGCAATGCAGAATGGAACTGAAGAGAAAGGAAGAGAAAAGGACTATAGGTATACAAAATTGCAATAAACAAAGTGCGGTCTAAGCATCCATTAGCGAGGGTGAATGAAGAGTCATCCAAAAAGCCAAATCACAACGTTAACCTCAGTTGTGTTAAGTCGAGTCAAAGTCGCCGTTAACACGCTCGCCCAAGACGGGGGCCCTGACACTTATCCCGCTGGCATCCCGACCCATGTCGCCGCACGCCCTCGATTGCTCATAAGTGTGTAGCAGGGCTTGCGTTCCTGCAGTCGTTACTGGGTGCTACCCACCGTCCTCGCACCGCCTAGGCCACCGTTTCAACCTTGTGCTGTTCACGACCTGCACGTAGCCGCCTCGATGTGGTGTCTTGGGAGGCAGCTGAGGTTTGACTGGACACGTGTTTTACGCTAGCGACAAGCGACGACGGGATGAGGCAGGCTAGACTGGCATCGATAAGCTTTGTGGGTCTGGTGAGTGGAGGACTCGAGAGCGTGCATTTACATGTGCATATAAATGTGCATGAAACATTCGTCCAGTATCGCCTCGTGGGCTGGAATTACTGCGACTCGGAGGGAGTATGCGTGCGGGGTGCATACGAGATGAATGGACAGGAAAGTATGCTTCATTGTTTCGCTGTTGACGGCGAAACGATCAAACATGTGTAGCGATTCGCAGTGGAGCACCGACCGGTGAGCGTGTCATTCGCAGGGATTGCCTGTCGTGCTTTATTGGACAACTGCGACTCCCTGTCGGTCAAAGAATAATCAGACAAACCCAAACGCCTCGCTATGCTATACAGAACCATAACAGTGCCATCATCCATCGTCTATCTACTGCTCACTGTCTTCAACATCTTCCATGGTGACCGTCCGCCTCGTCGCACCCTGACTGTCCGAATTATTGTCAGCAACCGCAGAGCTTGAACCCTCAGTCTCAGTCCTTTCCCCTACGTTGCCAAAACTCCAGCTAGACTCAAGACTACTCTCAAGACTACTGGGATCGGCAGGCTTTGGGGACGAAGTCGAGGACTGATCAGAAACAGTCGCGTTCGGCGCTGATGGGGTTGGCTGGCTTTGAGGAGTCACAGTAGCAGACGTTGAAGGCCCTGCTTCAGATCCCACTACTGGCTGCGATGGTTGCGATTGAGGTTGCGCCGAGCTGCCTTCTTGCGCCAGATGTCCAGGTTGCGAGGACGGACGTGTCGCGGTTTCTTGGCCAGTCCGTGGCGCTAGTGCCATCGGCCTCAATGTCCACCCTTCCGGTAGCGTTAGCCCTTCGGGTACACCAGGATCACCCTGACGCAAGACGGAACCTCTAGAGAGATAGGCTTGTGGAGTAAACGAATTCGTACTGGATGCATTCAACGAGGCAATAGGTGGTAGCTCTTGCCCTGTTGCGGCTGTTACGCCAGAAGCCTGTTGAAGTCGGTTGAGCTCAGCAAGAAGTCTGTGGAGAACCTCGAGTTGCTCATGTTGTACGTTCAAACTTCGCATCGATTCAATGATGTTCTGTTGTATACGCAGTATGTCCGACTGAATATCTGACGGGTGAAGTGCGACAGCTCCGGGCATGGGTCCAGTAGGAAAGCTGGGAGCAACGCCTTGTGTGGCCGCTATGTGGCCCTGTGCTTGGTTTTGTTGGTCTTGATTTTGCGCCACGTTGTTCGCGGCGGCCTGTTGACGCAGTCGCTGAATCGCATTCTGCACAGCAACGTTATCCTGTTGGCCGGGTGGTACCCGAATATTCCCGAGAGCGACTCTAAAGGGTCCGAAGTTGAAAACGCGCATGTTGCCGGCTGGGGGATTCGCCTGTGCACCTTGCGGTGCTGCCTGTTGGCCCTGGCCTTGTTGCCCTCCAACAGCACCTTGCTGTGCATTTCCTCCAAACATTGCTCGCAGCGCCTCTCGGTTCTGCTGGTTTTGCTCTCCGGGGTTGGCCTGGTTGTTGCGCTGTGTGTTCTGTGTCGTCGCCGATGCGAGTACTGGTCTTCGGCACGTGGGACACACTTGTTGTCTCTCCAGCCAACTACGAAGACAGCCAAAATGCAAGATGTGTCCACATGGGAGCTTCTTCGGCCGTTGTCGCTCATCCATCCTTCGGCCAGGCTGCGCACCATCCGCACCTGGCTGTGTCCAGGGCCGCATCTCCTCGCGACAGACGATGCATGTATTCTCTCGATCCAGTTCTTCTGCTGTCGCGTCTGGATAGCGTGTGTTCATGTCGCGGGTCGCGTTCCGGTACTGGATGAAGTCGTTGATTCGCTTGAGAAGGGATCGTATCGTCATGAACAGGTCTCGCATAATATGGATGGGTATGCCGTAGAATGTCATGAGAATGACGAAGAAGCCCAGATAGACAAGCGTCTTGACGAAGTCGGTCGCGAGGTCCAAGTAAAACACCCAGCGGCCCTTTTCCTCCCACCCGGGCACGTCGCCTTCATCATCGTCATCCTCCTCCTCCTCTATCTCGACAGGCGCTTCAGCTCCAGCTGCTGCTGCCTGTTGACGTGTTTGTTCTCTTGCGATTCTGCGAGCCTCCTCTCGTGCCTTCTCTTGGCGCTGTGTGATGAATAGTTCGACGAGCGAGAGCGTGTATCGTAGCAGAGTCGAAATGGATGCGGTCGCCAAGAGGACGTATTCGAAGCCAAACATGACCATGACACCAGGCCGCGCCTCTGAGAGAATGGAATCGATGCAGTATTGCATCATGAATATATCGAAGCCAACGGAAAGTAGCAGGGAGCTCATCAGGCGGGTGTGGAATAACTTTGGATTCGCGGGCGGCTGTTGCTCGAGAAACTCGACCCTTCCCTCCCCGATCCACTGCCAGACCTTGCCTGCGAGCAAGCAGAGGAACATGGCGAAGAACCACATGCCAAGATCGTCTCTAAAGATGGTCATTGCTAGTAATGTCTCGCTCACAGCAAACCAAGCCTTGTCGTATAGCTGCTCCGTCTCGATGGGGCGCAGAGGGCCATAGAACAGTCGTTGGAGTCCATAACCAAAGCTCGCGGCGACTATGAGCATGAGATTGACCAGGAACATGAGCGAGCCGGTGCTCTGGGAGATGTAGACGGCGGCCGAGTAGAAGTTTGGGCGCTCATAGTATGCGCGCATCAGCACGAGGTTGGCCACGACGGCCGAACCTGCAACGTAGAGTTTGAGTCGACTCATGGTGCTATGGTGGAGCTGCAAGACGCCTATAAGAGGTTGTGTGTCCCCATCTGAGAGTGTAAACAACGACTGCAAGTCGCGTTGCGGCGGTGCTCGCGTTGGGGGGGTTAGGAAACGTGGCCCGCCACGGCAATGACGTTCGCCCGCCGCCAAGCACAGAGGCACATGTGCAAGCGAGTGAAGTGCAACACGTCGTATCGCTTGCACGTGTGCCTTGTGTGCTTCAGTATATTCCAAGCATCATCATTATCCTCAGAAGACGAGAAGCCATGCCGCACTCCTGGATTCATGGGCTCTGGAACGCTGGGATGTTGATGCACACCCCAGATTCGGCGCGCAATAGTGCATAGGCAATCCGGCCTCTGTAGTACTCCATCTCATGCACACCATCCATGGAATGGTTCACTGCGCTGCTCGAGCGTTCCTGCGCAAGAGCTGCACGTCTGAGAGCTACTCTCCAGTAGTCCGAAGCGATCCGGATTCTACATAGCAGAGCTCTTGGTCATCCCCGTAGCAAGACTTCCAAGGTTGGTTCTCGGGAGGATACTCGGTAGCACAACAACCCACTACTACTCTAAGGACCGTTGTCGGTAATTGCCAGCCAAGCCATGTCATGTACACAAGAAAAGTCTTCTTCAACTTGGACCAGGCGCAGCGATTACGAGACTGATCGGAGGAATCTCCGGACTTCGAGGTCCGCTGCCTTTCCACAACAGTTTAGCAACTGTACAAGAGATGACTGGGTGGCGTATACCAGCCCTTCTATGCACGTTCGAGAACGACACTTTCTTCCTTCTACTACCGATTGTGGGGAACTATGGGGAGCTTGTGCCGAATTTGCGGGGATTGTCAACAGGCTACTGCAAACCAGCTTCGGCATTGCGCCAGCCCAGACCATAGGCCCGGGGCACAAGCTCTTGGATTTGAATATCATGATCACAGACTATCTTGGTGGACCCTGCTTGTTTACTGCGGAAAAGTACATAAACCTCTCATAGCTGCTGTTTAGTTTGAGTATCGATCAGCGAACCCATTGTTCAGGTAAGCCTTTCCTACGCTCGGAGTACTTTTTGTCTTTGTATCGATGTTGTCTATCTTGATTCAGACTGGAGGCTCCTCGGACTATGAAGACATCTTTATCTCGACTTGTGACTGAACTGACCATTTGTAGCATCGACAACAGCCATCTTCGAACAAGATGTTTCGATCTCTCCCTCTTCTGAGCGTGGCGCTCGGAGGCCTCTCCACTGTCGGTGCGCAGGAGTTGCCCGCAGTACTGACTGCCGATATTATTGAGAGCATGGGCAACAATTCTCTCTTCACGAGATGGCGCCCGACCTACCACTTCTCTGCACCAGCAGGATGGCTGAATGATCCGTGTGGTGCGTCTCTCTGTGCGAATCACGTGTGAAACAGATGCTGACTTCGTACACCGATCCTTAGGTATGATGTACGATCCTACTACCGAGACTTATCATCTTCATTACCAGTGGCATCCAAACCACGTCAACTGGGGTAATATCTCTTGGGGTCATGCGACGTCCAAAGATATGATCACTTGGACGGACGTCGGAGGTTGGGAAGACGATAAGGCACAGTCTGTCGGTACCGGACCCTATCCCGACTCCGACAACAGCAGTTACTATGGTCTTGGTATCTTTTCTGGCTCAGGACAACCCTACAACCTGAAGGGCGAGCAAGACGGTACTCTCATCAACTTCTACACTTCAGTTCAACACCTTCCCACAAACTGGGCTTTGCCATACATCCCAGGAACTGAGAGCCAGAGCATTGTCATTTCCAATGACGGTGGTAAGACGTGGGAGCAGTTTGCCGGTAACCCTATCATGACTGAGCCGCCGGAGGGTTGGAACATTACTGGATGGCGCGATCCGTTTGTCGAGGTATGATATCTGTTTAAACTCTTTCCGAGTCCAGCACTAATTTTCACAAGCCTTGGCCGGAGATGGATGCTCTCTTGGGGCAAGAGGAGCCTCACTGGTACATGGTTCTCGGCTCCGGTATCAAGGGCGAAGGTGGAGGTGGTCGCATTCCTTTCTACAGTGCCCCTGCCAGCAACTTGACAGACTGGACCTTCCTTGGTGCCTTGTGGGAGCCCGACAGGAACGAGACTCTTGGTTCACTGGTCGAGACTGGAACCTACGGCTTCAACTTTGAAGTGTGAGTGTAAAGCCTCTTACATTTACGGTCCAAGTACTGACTTGTGCAGATCAAACTTCTTCTCTCTGAAGGATGAAGATGATGATGTTCACTACTACGTCCTTATGGGAACAGAGGGAGGTAACCTTACCTGGCACCCCCGTGCACAGTGGGGTTTGTGGAACGAAGGCCAGGTCACTAGGAGGGAGAATGGCTCAGCCGAGTTCACCCCTCTGTCCGGTGGCGCCATCGATTCTGGCCTACTTTACGCAGTAACCAGTTTCTGGGATTCAAAGAACGACCGTCGCGTCCAGTGGGGTTGGGCAAACGAGGAGAACAACAACTTCGCCATCAACCAGCAAGGCTTCCAAGGTGCCATGGCCATACCACGAGAGATGTATGTCATCAAGACCAAGGATCTGGTCAACACCGATGCCGGCCTGACCACCAAGGGAAACACTCGCGTGGTAGAACACAGTGACGGTACTTTCACTGGATACACCCTGGGAGCTCGAGCTCTACCTGATGTTGTCAAGGGGCTTCATGGTGGAGCCGAGCCACAAACCATTCAGACTGAGAAGACCGCTTGCGTTTCCGGTGACGTTTCTGGCAATGGTACCAGCCATATGCATCTCCAAGTTACCCTATCTGACTTCACTGGACCTGCTGGTGTTGTGGTTGCTCAATCGCCCGGACACGAGGAGCAGACAATCGTTTGGTACAGCCCTGAGAACTATACCATCAACGTTGACCGCTCGCAATCGTCCTCTATCGAGCAGTTCGCCAACTACACTATGCTCGGATACTTCTACCCTTACACATTCTCCAACGGTACAACCGAGTCTCTGCACATGGATATTTTCATTGATGGATCGCTCGTGGAGGTTCATGTAAACGACCGCTTCTGGCTGACCACTCGCATCTACCCGTCTCGTACCGATAGCACGGGTTTCAGCATATGGACTGGTGCCAACTCTACTGTCAAGGCTTCGGACATGAAGTTCTGGAACATTGAGACCAACGTCTTCCCTGAAAGGCCAGTGAACTCAAGCAGTGAGCTTGTCTTCGATACACCCGAGGAGACGAACAACTATATTTGGTGGTCTGGAAACTAGATCAGTAATGTCTCAGATGAGTGCAATGCGGCAATGATGAATGATGAAGGCATTGTATTGCACGAAGGATGCTGCTGATGAAGATGAAGTAACCATCGTATGTAGAACGTAATGTGCAAATCAACCATTGTGAATCCACAAATTCCATGTATTGGTCATCTGAAATCGAAGGAAAATATCCGTCCAGCCGTAGTGCAATCCGCATTCCATTATCGAGGTCGCGTTGCGATCTCAGTAACCAATAACTTTTACTGAGCGTGTCCGCGGAACAACATTAGCATCGCTTGCCCCGCCGGCTTCCCCAAACAGCTCACCCCGCACATCGTCCATGTTTGTGGACGGCACGTGTAGCGTCTCCAACAGGCACATGGCTAATCGTCCACCGGATAAAATCGCAATAATGCCGTTAGCAGCAATGCGCCTACCGTCGGTGGCGTTAGACATTGGATGTAGGCGGCGATAGGATATTTGTCGCCATGCATTTAAGTCCAGTCTCCTACTTTCAACTTACTACGTATAACCTTGACTTTTACGGCGGACTCGGACACCTATTTTGATTTCAGATTTCTAATATCCATCTTGTAAGCAAAGGCGGCTCTGAATTGCTGTAGGAACACGGAACGTGTATTTCATACTATACGACACTATGGCGAACGCGGAGGAACAGTACAAGCTCTCGCAGGAGCAAATCGACTTCTTCCTAGAAAATGGTTGGCTGAAGTTGAGCAACTGCTTCACGAGAGAGCAAGCAGAGGGTCTACAAGAAACACTCTGGACCAGGTTGGGAATGGATCCCAATGACATGTCGACATGGTACGGCCGTTTACCCTACCTTATGTGGCGCACTTGTGGCGAAAGCACTAACATGAAGAGTATAGGCATACTGAGCGAACGAATATGCCCTTCTTTAATGAATTCTCCGTAGAAGAGTTCGCGCCGAAAGCCTGGGCAGGAATCTGCAATCTCGTTGGCGGCAGCGATCGCGTCGATTCCAATGCATCAACGTGGAAAGACGGTTTTATCGTGAATCTTGGAACAAACGAGGGTCACAACAAGGTTGTTCGGCCGCAAGATCTTCCTGGTTGGCACGTGGACGGTGACTTCTTTGTGCATTACCTCGATTCGCCTGAGCAAGCGCTGTTGGTCATTCCGTTGTGGACAGATATTGTCGCTGGCGGCGGTGGAACATATATCTGTCCAGGAGCCATTCCAACGGTGGCGAAGCACCTGTACGAGAATCCTGAGGGAGTCAGCCCAAGGATGACGCCACGAGCACAGAATCCAGAGTTTGTGCAAGAACAAGGGCTGAAGTGGTTCAACGATCTTGCTGCTAGTATGCCCGATGAAGCTTTCGTCGAAGCTACTGGTGTAGTCGGTGACGTCTACCTTCTACATCCGCTGATGCTGCACTCCGCCTCCAACAACCAGCTTCGAAAGGTCCGCGTCATTACCAACCCGCCAGTATCGGTCAAAGAACCCTTTGTATTTGATCGTGCGGATGGAAATTACAGCGCGGTGGAACGCAAGACATTGAAGGCGCTAGGCAAGGACAGAATTGAAGGTTTCAAGATTACTGGAAAGAGGCAACAGGTCATTCCTGAGCGTGTAAGGATTCAGGAAGAGATGAAGAGGAAGGAAGAAGAGCGGTTGCGTAAGCTGGAGGAAAGAGCTGGAATTGACGAAGCGAGTCAGAGGGTTGCTACTGCGGCGTGAATTTGTATTCGTTGAGTCAATCTGACATGATTGTAATCAGATGCTTTGTGTTGAGTGCACATGGATTGGCTGGGTTTATAGTGAATATGGTTCTCACGTTCAGTAATCGCAATGTGAGATTTGGATACGGAGGCGGAAGTGTTCCGCAGGTAGATGTTGCGATACCACATTTCTTCTGGACAAGTTTTTGGGTTTTGGTGTAGATATTCGTGAGTGCCCCAGAAACGCATTTGAAAGTTGTTGCCAAGTTAGGAATCGAAGGCCAGACGTTCGGCATGTACCATGGCTGGCGCTCTGGTCGAGGCCCGATTAAAGATATACGAGCCACACCTAAGTGAATGAACACCTGTCCTTGGATGCTGACATTGGCTTGATTCGGATATGGCAAGTGAAGAAGGCCCATAGATTAATAATATGCATCGAAGATCGGCAGGAACACGCAGCTAACTAGAAGCGGGTGAGATACAGGGAACGGCCAGGGCAAGCTGAGCGAGATAGAGAGGCGGTGCGGCGGATTGCTAAGTAAAGGTGGGTACATACCATGCGGCGGGTAAGAGTAACGTGGTCTCAATGTGGTGAAAGTCGGTGCAGGGACCGTGCTAGCGCTAGGCTGGAGCATCCGTGCGCCTACTACGGGTGGAACGTGAAGTTAACACATTGCCAGTTCCAAAGCCGCCACGGCCTCCACTTGGAATAAAAGCCCACCTCACCGCTCTCCTCTACTTCTACCCCATACGCCGTACAGAGGACCATCAACTCACTCTTCCTCTACCACCCACATTCCACCACAGCAAAATGAAGTACTCTACTGTCTGCGCTGCTTTCTTTGCGGCCGTTGCTGCTGCGTCTGACGTCAAGCAACTCAAGACGGACAACTTCAAGAGCTTCATTGAGGAGAACGACCTCGTCCTCGCAGAGTGTAAGTAGTCGCCGCATTAACAAGTCGATTAATAAATTCCCAAGCAAGTCCCCAAACTAACAAGTAACCAAGTCTTCGCGCCATGGTGCGGCCACTGCAAGGCGCTTGCTCCCGAGTACGAGACGGCGGCTACCACACTTAAGGAGAAGGACATTGCCCTCGTCAAGGTCGACTGCACAGAGGAGGCAGATCTGTGCCAGGAGTACGGCGTTGAGGGCTACCCCACCCTCAAGGTCTTCCGTGGCCTCGAGAATGTCTCGCCCTACGGTGGACAGCGCAAGGCCGACAGCTTGATCTCCTACATGACCAAGCAGGCTCTCCCCGCCGTCTCCGAAGTCACCAAGGACACACTCGAGGAGTTCAAGACCGCCGACAAGGTCGTCCTCGTCGCCTACTTCGCCGCCGACGACAAGGCCTCCAACGAGACCTTCACCTCGGTCGCCAACGGTCTCCGTGACAACTTCCTCTTCGGTGCCACCAACGACGCTGCTCTGGCCAAGGCTGAGGGTGTCAAGCAGCCCGGTCTCGTCCTGTACAAGTCCTTCGACGACGGCAAGGACGTCTTCACCGAGACCTTCGATGCGGACGCTATCCGCGACTTCGCCAAGGTCGCCTCCACACCCCTCATTGGTGAGGTTGGCCCCGAGACCTACGCCGGATACATGGCCGCTGGCATTCCCCTCGCATACATCTTCGCCGAGACTCCCGAGGAACGTGAGGAGTTTGCCAAGGAGCTGAAGCCCCTCGCTCTCAAGCACAAGGGCGAGATCAACTTCGCTACCATCGACGCCAAGTCCTTCGGCCAGCACGCTGGCAACCTTAACCTCAAGGTCGGCACCTGGCCCGCTTTCGCTATCCAGCGCACCGAGAAGAACGAGAAGTTCCCCTACGACCAGGAGGCCAAGATCACCGAGAAGGAGATTGGCAAGTTCGTTGACGACTTCCTCGCTGGCAAGATTGACCCTAGCATCAAGTCTGAGCCCATTCCCGAATCCAATGACGGTCCCGTAACTGTCGTCGTTGCCCACAACTACAAGGATGTCGTCATTGACAACGACAAGGACGTTCTAGTTGAGTTCTACGCCCCCTGGTGCGGTCACTGCAAGGCTCTTGCTCCCAAGTACGAGGAGCTCGGCCAGCTCTACGCTTCCGACGAGCTCTCCAAGTTGGTGACCATTGCCAAGGTTGACGCTACTCTCAACGACGTTCCCGACGAGATCCAAGGTTTCCCTACCATCAAGCTCTTCCCCGCTGGCAAGAAGGATGCCCCAGTCGACTACTCTGGTTCCCGCACTGTCGAGGATCTCGTCCAGTTCATCGAAGAGAACGGCTCACACAAGGCTAGCGCCAGCGTTGGCGAAGCTGTTGAAGGTACGACCGAAAAGCTCGCTGAACAGGCCAAGGCCGCCTCCGAGGTTGCTGCTAAGTCCGCCGCAGATGCTACCGAGTCCGCCAAGGCCAGTGCCTCTTCCGCCACCGACTCTGCTGCCTCAGCTGTATCAGAAGGCACCGAGACGGTCAAGTCTGGTGCGTCTGTCGCTTCCGACTCAGCCTCTTCCGCCGCTTCCGAGGCTACCAAGTCTGTCAAGTCTGCCGCGTCCGAGGTTACCAACTCTGCCTCGTCGGCTGCGTCAGAGGCTTCAGCTTCGGCCTCAAGCGTCAAGGACGAGTTGTAAATGACTCGATGCTTGCGTTCCTTTGCTTGTGTTGACGCTTTCGTGTGTACCATTACCCCTTTCAGCATTTGATAGCTTTTCATACATGCTGAGGTATATGGGTACAAAATAGTTATGATTACATGGGGGCAAATGACACGGTTTTCGTTTTCTCTCCTTTGGGGGACTTGGGTAGCAATTAGCCAATGGAGTTCCGGTTTCATTCTTCATTATGACTTTCAAATTTCCTGACTCATGAATGTTGTGATGATGCTGATATGTGTGACCTTGTCGATATGCATGTACTGGTTTGATATCTTGCATAGTGAAGAATGGCAATGGATTTGGCATCTTACAGAGTTCTGCTCTGTAGCCAACAATTTGTTCTTGCTTTGAGAGTGTCGTCACAGGTTAACATATCAGTCGAGAACTGAGTTGAAGTGATGAACCCGTCGCTAGCAAAGTAGCTATATCATGCAAGCCTGTTTTGAAGGCAATTATTTGCTCATTTAATCTGTCCTGTTATACTCCTAACCATGACGGCAGCCTCTCTCTCCCAAGTCACAGCTACACCCTTACTCGATAACGCTCCAGCCAATTGACTGCCGCGACTCACACATTCCCGAACTGAATCACCAACTGCATTTTTATTACTCCTCAGCGTCCTCGCGGACACACCGCCCTTGTTCATGAGCTCCTGAACTCTTGGTGACATGTTGGAAGCGAGGGTTCTCCAAAAGTAGCTGGGTAGAGAGGATGTATCGAGCGCTTGGAGAAGAGGTTGTAGAAAATTGGTAAAGGTCGGGACATGCGAGGGGTCGAGTAGCGGATGCACGGGCGGCTTGATGCTTTCGAGCAGTGATTGTAGCGCTACGATGTTCTGACACCGCGCAGATATCTCGAGTAGTGTGCGGTCCAACGTGGGAAGCTGGCCCAAGGCTCGTGCAAGTGATGCGAGGGACGATTTCAGCTGCGTCTGGAGATATTCTTGCAGCGGATTGAGCATGAGTGTCGGGTCAAATGCCGTCTCGGTCGTTGATGTTTTGGTGGGAAGCGGCGACAGGAGGTAGAGAGTGAGCAGTGCAGACGTCGTTCTCGACTTGGTGTCCTCAGTTTGCGCAAAGGTGGATGCCGGAGTCTGGCCTGATGAAGATAGTAGCGAGGACATGGAAAACTCCTTGACTACCTGCTGAGCCCGCGACGAGATGCTGCGCTCGCCTGGGCTGATGAGCTCGGTCTTGAGTGTGTTCACCACGTTGACCCTGTCCAGACCTTCTCCCTCTTCCCCTGGCTTTGAAGCGGCAAATAATTGGCGCAGCGATAGTATCGTGTCTGCCGAGCGCACCATGGCTCTATGGTCCTCCCTCTTTGCGCTGCCAACACCGCCCAGTTCTGACATGCGCACCTCGAGCTGCCTTCCTAGCATGAGACATCGCGCGACTGCTCTCCCCAACTTTACGGTCTCGCAGAGTCTTTCGGCTGTTAGTCGCACCTGCTCAGCGACCTCGTAGCGCTCAATGACCTCCTTCTCCAACGTTTTGTACGACTCGGTCAAACTGGCAACCTGTCCTTCGACCTCGTGCAAGATGTGTCCGCTCGACGCGGCATGTTCTCGCGTATGCTCTAGTAGGGGCAGCGCCGATTTGGTAGTCAGCGTGTCGATGTGTGTGTCGACTTCCTGAACGTCGAAGAGGACGCGCGACAGTGGTGTGGACAGATCTAGCGGCGTGTCCGAGGCGTTGTTGGTCGAGAGGACGAGTGTGTTGGCGAATGACGTCGCTGAGAAGTCTGGATCGAGAAAGGCTTCATAGTCAATGTACGAAGGCTCATCGTCTTTGGACATGGTGCGAGCTTGTTCCCAACCATGACGATGGGCAATGCTTGGGTGGCTGCCTCTAAAGTCGCGACAGGGATCATCGGCTTAGCGCTTGTTGGACCTCCGCATCTTCTCCGCGCCATGCATCTCATTCAAGGGAGCTACATGACTGTACCATTGCCTGACTCAACTGTGTCACCCAGTACTAGCCTCGCCAAATCTAGGCACCGCTGCTTGAGGCCTCCCCTCTGCGCCTTGTACCACAGCCCCTCACGACTATGACCGTTATGGCTACTCACATCTGCCGATTCTCCATGATGATACACAATCGAGCTTTTGTGAATTGTTTGGACTCATGCAGCGGAACGCCTGATGCCGGTGAGTGTAAGGGCTAATGGGGGTACAACTGTTGCCTGACCGTCCATGTGGCATGGTCTTTCAATATATCTACCTGAGCACAGAAGGCGAATTAACCCTCTCATAACTCTTATTGCTCATCACTTGCACTCATTTCTTCACCCTAGCTGCATTGAAACGTCTACCATCATGCCTACCAAGGATACCGCGAATGGTGTCGAGAACACAAATGGCACTGCAGGATTTGCCCTAGAAGGCTCCCTCACATCCTTCAAGAACCTCTACCAAGGCCCGCCAGACAAGAACAGGAAGTGGAGCTGGACCGAGAAAGAACCAGAAGACGTTGCGGATCCTGCTGAGAACGAGGAGACTGCCCAGCATGCCCTTATCACCCGGCTTCAGAAGGCGACCGACTCTCGCAAGAAGTACGACATGCACTCAATCATTATCCAGTCACCATGGTTAAAGGATGCCCTCGCTGAAATCCTGAAGGACTATCCTGGTATACATTGTGGATTGAAGCGACTGGAGTTTGCAGCGCCATTTACTCCTTTCGTCCATCGATGGTCTCAGCTACTCGAGTACAGAAGCAGGAAAGATCTCGATACCACTACTGCCAAACATGTCGAGCTACTGTATGGAGTACTCTGTGCTGAGCTGAAGGATGTCATCAAGACACTTGAAGACTATGTTAGCCATGGTATCATAACGTTTGATCACATCTGGACTATGTATCAACCTGGTGCTCTCATCTACTCAAACTCCCACAAAGGAGCATATGGAGTCTATACGCTGAAATCTGGGTCCTACGGTAACACCCCGTGTGGCAGGTTCTACCAGCTCAACGTTGAAGCCATCGACTGGAACGGCACCTCGTTTGGTCGCAGTAGCCAGACTATCCGACTTGGGGAGTTCCACGGCACAGCCCGTATTCTGGGACTCTCAGCTTTCCCTTTATCCTTTCATCCCTACGAAGCCAAAGTCAAGGAAGCGCTGGTCAGCCGTGGCAAGAAGTTCGAAGCTCTTGCAGGCAGCCACTACATGGCCTACGAGGGCTTCGCAGTCACATCGGACAGGGATGGTAACGAGGCATCCTACATGTGTACTGGCCGTATCATCGTCGACTCGGACAGCTATCAGCGCTTCTCTTCTCGTTCTGTTGGTCGTATTGAGCCTCTTTCTGCGAAAGAATATGCAAAGGAACCTGAAGGTGCCCCTGAAAGGCTGGAAATCCAAGACCCAACTGAAATGAAGTATGTCTTTGGAAGTCAGGAGAAAGAGGAACGCCCAAGACTAACCGAACATCACCATCTCCTTTGCTTGCCTAGAGTGAGGGGCTACTCGCTCAAGAAGAAGAAATGGTTGCTCTTCTACGTCGAACTGATTCAAGACATCAAATTCAATGAGAATGCCTTTGCCTCACTCGTTCTTCCCAAAGATCAGAAAGAGCTCATTCTCGCTTTTGCAGAGTCGCAGGCCATGAATCAAACAGGCTTCGATGATGTTATCAGTGGCAAAGGCCGTGGACATATCACTCTCCTCAGCGGTCCTCCCGGGGTGGGTAAGGTAAGTTCTATCCGTTTCCTTGTTAGAGTATACCTAATGAGTATATTAACAATCTTTAGACTCTTACCGCTGAGTCCGTGGCCGAGCACATGCGCGCTCCACTGTTCATGATGTCGGCTGGTGATCTGGGCATCGATCCCGACCAAGTCGAGACCAAACTCACCAACATCCTCGAGATGATATCCAAATGGAACGCTGTTCTTCTTTTCGACGAGTGCGATGTATTTCTCGAAGCTCGCAGCACGCACGATTTGGAGCGAAACAAACTTGTGTCCATCTTCCTGCGTGTGCTAGAATACTACGAAGGCCTATTGTTCTTAACCACCAACCGTGTTGACAACATTGATGCTGCCTTCCAGTCTCGTATTCACATCAGTCTGGCATACCCCAATCTTACATCTGCCTCGCGGAAGAGCATCTGGCAGAACTTCCTGAAGAGCTCGGGAGGCCTGCACGAGTGGAAAGATGACGACTTGGAAGACTTGGCAAGCGTGGAGTTGAATGGACGCCAAATCAAGAACGTTTTGAAGAGCGCATCACTACTCGCTGCGAGAAAGAAGGATGGCCTCAACAAAAAGTATGTGGACATGGTTTTGGGGATCGAGAAGAAAAGGCCAGGCGTTGCTGCAGACTTTTAGAAGATGGAGTGAAACTTGAGCTCGCTAGTCGCTTTACGGCCAAAGCTACTTATTACTGCCTCCTGTTACACCGAAGGGAACGACCCAAGTCCCAGTGGTGGTTTGTTTCCTCGTCTGTCAGCCCGGTGTCATGTAGGGCTTCTAGAGAGGGAAGACTTTCATTCTTAGTGTCGTTTTGGCTAGCTATCGTGATTAGATTAACATAAGTGGAGGATATGAATTCCTTTTATTGAGAAACAAGAGCGATAGAAAGGACCCAACACAGGCCCATGCGTCATTTGGAGTCTGGAATGAGGCGGCGTACCTGATAGCGATTGAATACGAAAACGACTAGGAGTTTCTTTTGATGCTGGTCCACGAAGGATTTTTCAACTTGTCGATGATGAGAGGCGAAATCATCTCATTCAAATCGCGTAGCTTAGCCTTTGAGTTGGTACACCTTGCTTTCAACTGACATAGCAGGCAGGATATGTCACGAGTTCTCAATGCATTCGATGCCAATCAAGCTTGGTAGTCGGAAGAAAGCGGGTAGCAAGACGTGGAGAACACAGTGTTTGAGGGAAGTAAGTTTGCATTGAAAAGATCTGGGACTAACTTGAAGTCGATCAAACACGACGCCCAAACAAGGTCGCTTCATCAGGAGTAGTAGCCGCAGCAGTGATTTGCCAACAACTTCTGTACTCAAAGCAGACCATGATCATAATCCACGACTTCTCCAACCGTGCCCTCAAAGCTTTTTTCTTGTTTTCTTGTGATAACAACGTGGTTCGTTTCGTTGTTTTCTTCTTACCAGGAAGTCCTTCCAATCCACGAAACCTCTAGGATCGACGGCAGACTGTCGCAAGTATGAATAGTGCGCCGTGTTGTCCGAAAGGCATGCATGTAGCTTGATTGGAAGCACAAACCCAGCCTAGTCTAGTCTTTTGCTTGCAGTGCAAAACAGAAGATTACTAGTATTGAAAGGTGCTCCGTTGTACCGCCAGGTGAGTGCGGTAGCCTAGGGGAGATAGAAGGGCCGCTGAAATTCCATAGTGTAGTAATACGCGCCATGGTGCAGCAACGTATCGAATAGGGAGTGTAGTTGTGAGGCTGAAGACGATAATTGTTGTCAAAAGCCAGAAATGAGAGCGACATAGTGTCGCCGAGGGAGACGTGGAATAGCCCTGAAAGAGCTACGAATATCCAGCAGCGTCGTGAATAGGGTGTAGCCGTACCAAAGAAGATCGTGCTCAGCCGTGAACCTCTACATGAGGAATGCTGGGTTTTTAAAAAGACTATACAACCCACAACCGCCAATGCTGTTGAGTAGAGAATGGAAGTGAGAACTAGAAACCTAGAAGCGCACGGAACTGTAGAATGCGCTCTACTATAGAGGCAGAGGCCCCCAAGAACGCAGTCGGCGAAACCAGCCGACCGACACAAAGCAAAAACTAGACGCGACTCTGACAGACCTTGGTATATAGTACATGGAGAAAGGTCCAGATCGTTATAACCGTATTGCGCCGATGATTCGATTCGTTAAACCTGAAAGTAGAAATCCAGGTATTCCGTACCGTGTCGTCGGAACCGATCGCATAGTCGTAAAAAGGAAGAAATTCAATAACGCACTCGGCGGCAAAGCGCCAAATGCCATTGCAGGCTCTGAACAGAGGGTTGTTGGGTGACATGGTAACGTATGTTAGATGTCAAAGTCAACACAATGCGCAGAAAACCAACACCCACCGGACTCTTTTACGAGGCCGGAGGCGGACCAGTGGGTTGTGGCCTAGGGTTTCGCTGAGGATTCTGACCGTTTGGTTGACGATTCTGTTGGTTTTGTGGAGGACCTCGGCGTTGTCCTTGAAATTGACCACCGCCACCACGTCCGCCACGGAAACCTCCTCGAGCGTTGGCGTTACCGCGTGCGGCACCGTCTTGTTCTTGTGGCTGACCTTGGATCGGAGTGCGCTGGGCGTTGGACATGGGGCGAGGGATGGACTCGGGCGATTCGTAAACGTATAGGTTCTTTTCGATGACCTGGGGAATGGGCTGGATCTCTGTACCAAGCTCTTGTTCGATCCTGTAAAGATTGAAGCGGTCTTCCCAGTTGATCAAATTGATAGCCAGACCCAAATGTCCAAAACGACCAGATCGACCAATCCTATGCAGATATGTCTCGGCGTTCTTAGGGAAATCAAAGTTGATTACAACGTTGACGGCTTGAATATCGATACCACGAGTGAGCAAGTCCGAACAGACGAGGTTTCGGCATACACCATTGCGGAAGTCGTGGAAGACACGATTACGGTTGTGCTGAAGCATACGCGCATGCGAGTAGAAGCAGGAATATCCAAGCTCAGTGATCTTCTTAGCAAGAAGCTCGACACGGTTCGTCGAATTACAGAAAATGATGGACTGATTAATCTGGAGCTTGTTGAAGAGGGTGTTCAAGCAGTGGACCTTCTGCTTCTCCTCAACGAAAGCGTAGTATTGAGTGATACCACGGAGCGTCAGCTCATCCATGAGGTTAATTTCGTAAGGAGAGTTCATATGCTTGTCCTGTAGTGGTTTAGCAAATCTTGTATGTTGCAAAGGCTCACTAAACATACCTTGAAGCTCTTGACTACAATAGGGAAGGTAGCAGAGAAAAGCATTACTTGTCTGTCCTTGGGATGGAAGCCAAGAAGCTGCTCTACAACTGGGGTAAACTCAGGTGAGAGGAGCTTGTCAGCCTCGTCCATGACAAATGTCTGGCAAGCGGAAAGATCCGCTACGCCTTTTCCAGCCAAGTCGAGGATTCTGCCCGGTGTTCCGACAATGATGTGAACGGGGTCGCTCAAACGTATAATGTCGTCCTTCAGTCCTGTACCACCAGTCGAGACCATGACGTTGATACCGAGGTGCTGTCCCAATTGTTTGCACACTTGGGATGTTTGTAGCGCGAGTTCTCTGGTGGGCACAAGGATCAGAGCTTGCGTCTTGGGGCTCTTCGGGTTTATGCGCTCGAGGGTAGGAATAACAAAGGCGGCAGTCTTTCCAGTACCGTTCTTCGCTCGCGCAAGAATGTCTCGACCGGTGAGGGCTACTGGGATCGTCTCTTCTTGGATAGGTGACGGCTTCTCGAATCCGGCCTCGAAAATGCCCATCATAAGCTCGCGCTTGATGAAGAAGTCTTCAAACTCGAGGCCTTTGGTCGCTGTAACGTCCTGACCTAGCGTTAGCACACGTCCCAAAACGATAACTCCCATGCTCATAGCGTACCTCTGTCTGGGGTCGCGCATCCTTCACTGGCGCATTCAGTCCGGCTTTCCAGCTTGCCTCTCCTGACGGCGCAGCATCGCTAGGAAACATGTTAGCGCGTGGATCTTGCTTCTTTGGGCATTGACTCACCTCAGCTGCGTTGCTGCTAGTTGGTTGGTGATTTCTGAAGTCATTGTGTATGTGGGGTCCACCGAAGGTGGGGTTGCTGGTCGGGACGTCAAGGTCTAGTGGTGTGGATAGATACGCAATTGGTGTGTGCACAATGCTTGCGGTAGGGCAGAGCAAAGCAGATGTAAAGTGAGGGGTTTGGACGTGGAAGTCGATGTGGTGTTTCCCGAAGAAAGTGGGGTTCGGCAAGTGCGGGATCGGGGTGCTTCTGGTTTGATGGCGATTCGAATGTCGAGTTGTTCTAGTCGTGTGCGGTGTCGAGGCAGCTGGTTGAACCTCGAGAGAGTCGCGATGCCGTTGTTTCGCCTTGTAGAGTGGTCTGCAGGTGGGTGTTCGCGCGGGATGTACTGCGAGCAGTAGGAGTCAGTATGAACCTCGGGAGGCGGAGCGCAGAGATGATGGTGTAATTTTGTGCAGCTGAGGGCGGTTTGTGTGGTGTTGTGGTAGCTGAGCGGGCCGCTTTATGCAAGCAGGAATCTGAAGCTGGTGGAGGGCAGGGGCCCGTGCGTGCTTGTCATTGGCCCTGCTGACGTCGGTCCGTCCCTTCTATATGCTCAACATTAGCCCAAGTTCTTTGCCCACGTACCAAGTCCGCGCCTGATGTATGTCGCCGTATCCCGTGTCATGGACAGAGTGTGAGTACTAACCATCTACATAGACTCCTTGACCTAAACCCTGTCCATCAATCTGTTGTATCAATTAGTCGATTTAACTTGCGTCTATAACTACCCGTCGCCACACGTCTCTCGTGTAGATCCAAATAGGACCATGTCGTCTCTCCTCCGCCTCTCACAGACTCTCCGCACACTCAGGACACCAAAAACTACCAAACAAATGTCTGCCCACTTCTTCTCTCCCTCTCAAACATTCCGACATATCGCACTACCACGAACGCGCCTCTACTCTTCGGGGGGCTACGGTCACTACCGATCGCAGGTAAAGATGAACGAACTTGTTCTGTATGGACTCATGGGAACCAACATCGCCATCTTCGGGTACGCATATTACGTCAAGGAGCAAGCTAGGCAGGGCTTCCAAAGGCCGTTTGTGAATTTCATGAACAAGATGACGTTAAACCTCACTGCGTTTCAGCATGGAAACTACTTCTCGCTCCTTACTTCCGTCTTTACGCACGTGGATATCGGCCATATATTTTCCAACATGTTTACCGTGTACTTCCTGGGTTCCTTCTTGGCTAGTGCGCCCATCATAACGCCCTTCCGCTACCTGACCATTGCTCTTGGCTCTGGAATTGCGGGGTCTGTCGGCTACCTATTCAACCGGTATTATCAGTTGCAGGCTCAAGGTCCTCATGCTAGAGACTATACGCGCGGTTTGGGATTCTCCGGAGCCGTCATGGGCATCAGCAGTGTAGCGGCGTGTCTGGCACCACATTCTAAAGTGATGATATATGGTCTCGTGCCAATGCCACTTTGGGCTCTTGTTACGGGCTATGCATTCTATGATGGGTTCTATCTCAACAGCGCGAACTCGCACATTGGCCATGCGGGACACCTAGGAGGACTGGCGTTTGGACTTGTGTATTACTTTGCTAGGCTGAGGGGTTTAAGGTTGTGAGTTCTATAACATAGATGGGATACCCTCAGCTTATCTTGAAGACGCGAAGGGTTTCCTGCTGACATCATATGTACTTGTATGCTTCGAGCCTCCACAATAAGATGACTGAACTTCATGGCCCGTATCCACATTCTGAATACCATAATCTATTACCAGCTGCAGACGGATGGTACATACGCCTAACACTATGCTTCTTCATTCCTATCGCATATGCGGTTCCGGGACGCCGATAGGTCTACACAAACACCGCCATACAATTCGATCCAAATATACTATCCAAGAAATCGACAAATGGAATACAAGATCGCCCTGGCTCTCCAGCTGTGAAGCATATCTGCATTCAATATATCAGCATGTCTCCGACCGTCAATTAATCGAGGTATATTAGCTTACCATAATCTTCGATTTCACTTCAAACTGTCTCCTTGGACGGGCTGGCAACCTCCAACTCGTTAACAGTGCCAAGCTCTGGGTCGCCGTTCGCACCATCGTCAGCTTCAGAAATGTACTTTGGCAAGCCTTGTGGTGTATAGGACTTGTTTGGGGTGTGCTTGGGTGTCGTGGATTCCTCTACTTCCATCTCCTTTGCTTCTTCCTCGTCAGAACTGTCGATGATGACCTCTTCAGACAAAGCGCTCTTGCGTGGAGGCGGCCGTTTCCGCTTTACCGCGTCCTTATCCTCATCTGTCTCCTCATCGATGAGCTCTTCAGACCGGCCGCTCTTCCTCGGCCTGCCACGCTTCTTGGGGATTTGACCTTTAGCCTTCATTCGTGCTGCTTTGGCAGCCTTTTTACTGGCAGCCTTCATACTGGCAGCTATGGAGAATTCTTCATCCTCGTCAGATCCTTCTTTCTTCCATGCACGACCTTTGCCCTTGAAGTGTTTGGGTTTAGCAGACTCGGGCTCAGTTTCTTCTTGAAGGAGAGCCATCGCCTCTTCATCTAGTGAGGCTAGTAGCGCGTCGTCAATGTTCTGGCTGATTGACGCGACTGATACTCTCCTGCCCTGCGCAGCTGGTGACGTGTTACTTGAATCCTGTGCATCTCCATTTGTCGGCTCTACATCCTCAAACAACTGCGAATCGTGATAGTATGGTCTCTGTTGTGCAGGCTTTCTTGTGCGAAGACCACGTCGGGTGGAGCCTGCTGATGCGGTAGTCGGATCTGGAGAAGCTGCAGTAGAGTCTGTATCTTGGGCTATCTTTCCATTGACTTTTGGTGTGACATTTGTGTTGACAATGATGCCTGCCTCAGCTACACTCACGGTATCGCTAGGCGTAGCTTGAGTGGGATCTTCTTCAACTACAGCTCCACCTTCAGTGGTAGACCCCTCAGGCTTGACCATGTTAGCAAAATGTACCGGTGTCTCGGAGAACACACTCACGAAGTTCTTCTTCTTCGGTGTTTTCCTGGTGCTCAGTTTCAAGATATGGCTTTTCTTCGGCGAGTCTGCAGTCGGTACTGGGGCTGGCGATTTCGGAGCTGTGAAAGGTTTAGCTCAATCACAACAGAATATTCAAGCAAGATTTCGTTTCAAATCATCATGAGGTTTCGGCCCAGCAGGGTTCTGGCAAACGTGACAGGACTACACAAATCGGGCAATCAATCTTCCACATAGTTTTAGAAATTCACATACCAGATCGAACTGGAAGAGGAGATGCAATCGCAGATGCAGAGACCTCATCGATCGTAGTTTCCATCGGGTCCTCTAGCTCGTCATCTGGCGAGATGGTCTCCTCCGACTAGATACGTCAGCGTGGAGTAGAAAGCGTGTACATAGTGAAACTCACAATAGGCTTCTTCCTTGCTTTGCGTGTGGAAGACTTGCGCTGCCCATTGAAGGTGATCATCGGTGCTGTGGGCGTCGCAGTCTCAGCCACGGGCGCCGATGCTCCAACGTCTTTGACGACTTCACTGTCGCTCGCTGAAGCGACGACCTCCTCGGACTTATACAGTCAGCTAATAGACAAAAGCCCAGCGGGTGTTACTCACGAGTGGCTTCTTACGCGCCTTACGCCTCTTCTTGCCAGAAGGACTAAAGTCTTCCGAGTTGGCGACGGCAGTCGATGTCGCAGACTCAGCCGTGCGCGACAATCCATTGCCATTTGTACTTGCAGTCTTCTTGGGGCGGCCAACTTGACCACGAGCCTTGGCTACTTGAGGTTTGGCCTTAACGGGTGGGGCCTCCTCGTCCTGGTGCATTCAGTAAAGGACAGATTTTGATTCATCGTGACAATAACTCACAGTTGAATCAGAATCCTCAAACATGCGCAAAGCTGTGTAGTACAATGAGAGACCACCTGACTTTTTTTGAGACTCTACCCATTCTTCGTACGAAGGAAAAGGACCGTTCTGATTTGCTTCTTTCCAATCCATGAACTCGCGATGGCCATGCTTGTCCTCCCAAAAAACGGACGAGCTGTCGCTAGACTTGTGAATACCCTTCTTTGCAGATGCCTGGTGGCCGTTCGGGGCCATGATAGACACAAAAAGTCTCAATGGTAGCCAGGGTTGAGCAGCTGTAAGAAGCGCAAGAACAGATGAAAGAAATTGACGCGCGCTAATGATGCTGACCCAGAAATGCGCGATAGAAATCTGTGCCGATTAAAAGTATGAAATGAAGTGGCGCGAGGAGATGCGCGCGAGGTTGACGAGTGTCGTGAGGAAAGTCGGTGTCGTGAAGTGACAGAAGAGATCCAAGTCCATCCGAGATGATCCACGTCTCGTGGCACGTTAGCTCAGAATCAGCAACGTCGCCAATTGCGATGAAGCGGGCGGTGGCAAACTTCTTACCGAAAATAAGCAATTGGCTTCAATTGAAACTTGAGTCAAATCGTGATGCAGACGTCGCTCTAAGGTGGAGATGTGGAAAGTGGGAATGGAGGGTCCGCGCAAAAGGGAAAAGAAGGTGCGCTAATAACCTCCAATTTCAGCTCGACCACTTATCGGATCGAGGTATATCAACAACTTTAGTTTCACTCCTCAACAGGCATCGTAAAGCCAAAGGCTCGATGGCATGTTATTGGATACTTAAGTTTACCATGTTCAGCTCTACCTTTTTTTCTGCACTTATGTGCTTCGGGCAAGTGCTCTATGCGGCGGCGATGACATCTTCTCTATCAACGCGAATTTCTGCGAACATAAAATTGTTCGGTACCGCACGAAGCCGTCAATCGCTAGGATAGCTCTTGTCAATCTTAAAAAGGCTTGCGTATATCTTTCAGATGCCATGTGCTTGATGTCAACATCGCACTACAGCTCAGCTCCGTAGCTAATGGAAGTATGATGAGCGTAGAAGAGAGACGCATGCTCAGAGACCTGCGAGCTGACGACTTGCTAGTCTGTTGTTTAGGTTACAAGTGCTAAGGTCGATTGTGTTTGTCTGCGCGCAATGATACTGTAGTATCATGTTAATATCCTGGCGACCACACTGCGACAAGTAGGGTAGTGTTCGACTGCCGTGTGAGAACCGTCATCATATATCACACTGACAACCAATTTTCTACCGCATACCTCACGATGAACAACTATATCATCTCGGTGGCGATATGCTATTCATGTCACACACGAAACAGAGACTAATAGCATGGTCATACTCCATGAATAGCATTGAAATACTATGGGCGACCCATAGATACCATGACAATCTTCTCAAACCCACGGATCTGGTATATACAAAGAGGAATGCACGAAGCCCCAAGTCCAAAACTAACCCATCATGAGTCCAGCCTGATGTCGCAAACATGCGATCGTAAAACCACGCAGAAAGCCACTGCGCAAGATGCAAAGTTGGGTATACAAGGACAACCCCTCCGCCTTTTCAATGTAATAAGACAAATTTGCTCCCGCAGAAAGATGGTGAGCGAAGGAAATGAAGAAAAAAAAAATCGCGCGTAAGATTAGCATGCTCTGTGCAGACAGAAAAGTTATAGTGTAGGCCCAAAGCCGTCATGAAAAGCGCGAAAAGAATAAAGATATCTCGATGAATTAAACAATGGTTGCGAAAGACGACCTCCTGTCACCTACAATACATGGTGAGAAGTCGGAATTATAGAAGGCGACTGGCAGAATAAATCCAGTCGCGGTGGTCAGCCAGCAGTATGTCACTAGAAAGACTCGGGTGGGCTCGGCATTCCATGGGCGCTACCATCCTCCTTCTCCGGCTCTTGTACGCTGTGGTTTTCTCTCTGCACTGGCTCAAGCTTCAGTTTTCCAATGGGCTTGCCAATGCCCTTCATGAACCCAGCTTGATCGTTGCTGTTTTCGTCCTTCTCCTCATCTAGCTTGCGCTTCTTACGAGCCATTTGTTGCTGCTCTCGGAGAGGACGTTTCCGGGGACTGGAGATCTTGCCCGTAGGTGGCAAACGGGGTTTGGGGAATCGCTGCTTCGGGGGGAGGTCGTCATCTTCAACAAGCGGCTGACTATTGTTGTCATGAAGCTTGCTGAGGAGCCAGTTCTGGAGAAGACCAATCTGGTTTTCAGCGGTCTGTACGGTAACGGGCTCGAATTTTGATGGTTCAGGCATGATGACGCCAGTAGTTGCGATGTTGCTGAGTAAATTAGCGGGACCCTTGTGGAAGCATTTCGCCCAACGTACCTGTTATCCTGTCTGGCATACGCATTATGCACCCTGTTTTGCAGCAAATGTAACGGCACACTAGACGTGAGTCCGAACTCGATGTCGAGACCAAGTTCTTTGAAACCAAAGAAGTCTTCGCCAATGTCTTCGGCGAAGTCACCTCCCACGAACTGCTCGCTACCGTCATTGAAGGCACCGGCACCGTCAGCGCCAGCGTTGTCCATAGCTGGTCGCAGAAGTTCAGTGTAGTACGATTTCATCCTATCATGCATACCACCGAGCTTTGTACCAAGCCTTTCGACATCGTCTTTGACATAAGTTTCCAGTGACTCAAGATCGACGCCATTAGCATGCAAAGAATGAAGCACGGCTTCTTCCTGGGTGAAACGCGGTGCCCAGTTTGTAGCCTGGCCGTTGGGAAGGATAATCGGTGTGTCCGACTTCATCTTTGGCGTCTCGCGGTAGATTCCCAGGCTTGCAACAAGATTTTGGAAGAATTTTGCCGCAATATCAGTCACGGCGTCAAGAGCGGATGGTTGAAACTCTTCGAATCCAGCATGATAGAAGACCTTGCCAACGCTGCGCTGCAAAGCAGCACGACAGACATAAGGAGCCATGATCGGCCCATCCTCAGACGTGACTATTGGCTCAATGTCTGCCTCGTGAAAAGGCTGTGGCTCATATCTCTGGAACTGGTTTTGGTACAACTAAAAGGGTCAGCGGTTGTACTCCTACAGAATCTGGAGAAAGACCTACCTGTGACTGAATCTGCATCTGTTTGACGATGCCAATCTTTGCACAAATTTTCCTGGTTTCTTGCAGTATGTGGTTGTTACCATCGAACTTGTGCACGAGCGCACTGTCTGGGGAAATGAACTGTCCTTTCGGCAAGATACGCATGTACTCTTCCGCTTGTGGAATAACATAACCTTCAGCGTCCTCGACCCATTGCAGGCGCTCAGAAAGGTCAGGAATGGTGCACACAGGGTCGTAGTAATCAGGAATCTGACGCTCTTCTTCCCCTTCAATGCCTTCGGCAAGTGATTCGCCAGCTGTGGCCTGAACGCCGTCTTTGCCGTCCGGCGCAGAAACAGCTCCACCAGCAGACTCTTCTTCGATAGCCTGCTTTCGGTGTCGTAACCATCTTCTCATGCCAGCTTTAGTGCGCAGAATGGCAGGTTCATCTGGTTGTAGATGATCGTCACGGAACAATCTGTGCCTCTCTGACGCGATGATTGCTCGATCTTTCTTCGTCACTTGTTTCCAGGTTTTGTATTCCAGGTCGTCGAGATCGGCATCCTCTTCCAAAGCATCGCTGACTGAAACACCAGTGCCGTCGGCTTCCGATACGTCGGCTTGACTGCCATTCACGCCGTTCCGCGAGATGCTGTTTGGCCCTAATGGTGTCAATGCACCGGGTGGCGGAGGTGTTGAGAAACCATTGACGCTCCCTTCCATTTCAGAATCCGCTCGTAGAAACTCATTCTTCAGGTTGGATACTGCGTTGTTAAGAGACGGAACTGGTGGCTTCGTTTCTGGGCCCGGCGTATCTTCCAGACCGGCTGGAGGGGCCTTCCGTGCCGCGTTTGAGCCTTTGCCTCCTTTGCTTGGTGCCTTTCTACCCCGTGAAGCCATGATAGGTTCCTCATCTTCGCTGTCATCAGCGCCATCAGCGTCTGCATCGCCATTACGCATTCTCCGCTCCTCAGCCTCGACCTCGGCGCGATCACGAACGGTAATATCAGGAATGAGAGGTACGAGCTTCTCTGTTTCCTTCTTCATATGCAAGGCCTTTTTTCGGAGGAAATGGCTTGGGTCTGCGTTGTACTTCAGACAGTTCGACCATATAAGCATGAGGTCTTCCACGAACTCCTTCTTGGATTTGTACTGTAGCTGCTTGAGCTTCTTCATCATTGTGCCAATGTCCATGGGGTGTTTGATCACATTGTAGTAATCTGGGGCCTCTCGTTTGTTGACGCGCTGAAGGAAGGGATGGGCATGTTCGTTTGCCTTGAGTTCCATGAGGACCTTCTCCGTGCTCTCATAGAGCTCCTCCTGGCCGACCCGATCTTCGTTTGCCCATTTACTCCTATTCTTACGGACTTCGCTGATGAGGCTTCGTAGCTGCGCGTCTGTCGCATGGACTCTGTCTCTTTGCGCATCGATGCGGGAGATGAGGTGCTTGAGAGTAAGGCTAGACGCCCCAAGGTTGGTGGTGCTCAAAGTGCCCTGCTGAGGGGCGACGACGGCGCTGTTGGGCGGTGCATTCGCAGGCGTTCCAGATGTTTCTATCTCCACTTGGCGGTCGAGCTCGTCAAGCTTCTGCTGTTCCAGCATCGCGTCACGATCGCTCTCCAATGGGTAGAACATGGTCTGGAAGCTCCGCTTTGCAGCATCCTCGGCTGCCTTTTTATCTTGTTGCAGCTTCTTGCGCACATCATCTGATGTCTTTGTGTGGTCCGACGAAGGTGTCCCAGTCCGGTCGTGACCTGACTTGTTCGATATAGAGGGTACGCGGAGAAGGCTTGGCGTGCTGGGAGCGGCAGCAGCAAGGCCATTGGCTGAGCCTTTCGTGTGTAAGGGAGAGGTGCGGGTATCGTCGTCGTCTTCATCGTCTTCGTCATCGCCGTAGTCGTCCTCGTCGATGGTGCGGGTTAGCTTCTTCGGGGTGATGATGGCTGGTCGCGCGTCATGCGCCGGAGCATCACCGGATGACGCCTCATTGTCCAGGGCATCAACAGCATCGCCTTCGTATGTGCCACCGAGCACTGAAGCCAGACGCGCTTCGGTGCGTAGGTAGTGTTCGCGCCAACGCGCCGCCCGAGGATCTTCCTCCGCGGCGATGTCTCCCCCATCCCCGAAGTTGTTCGCGTTGTGGTTTGACATGGCCTCATCGTTCAGCGCATTGGGAGTCCGCAAACGGGTCGCATTAGGCGGTTGATGGAGAGAGCGGCTATGACTTGGGCGTTCTCGCGATGATGGCGGATATGGAGACGCACTGAACGACATAGTCGTCGTCGTGGGTTGTGGGGGGTGGTCTTGGCGGTTCGCGGCCTCACGGGGATGGCCCGCCAGCAGGGCGACCGTCTTCCAGGTGTCGCAACGCGATAAAATCAAGCATGTGAGAAGAGTCTACGGCGTGCGAGTCGATTTCTGATGACTGCGGGATGGAAAGGGGTGCTGTGGGCTCGCGTCTTGATGGCCAAAGATGCGGCCTGTGAGTTTGGTCGTTGGTTTAAAGTCGATAGTTGCAGGTTGACCTATCCCTTCTCCAGGCACGCCTTAGCGTTAGCACCTCGACTCCCGCAACGAACCCCATGAATCACCCACATCCCAATATCAGAACCCTTAACCCCAGCGCCTACGTGTCGGCAGCATTTTCCAGCATGATAATTCATTCTGTGCGCGCCTGACATGCTCCATCGTCGCCTCCAGTGGCCTTGCACACGCTGACATGGCGCCGATGGCATGGACTGTGCTCCCTGGGCGTATCTGGGTCACGTTCTTGACCAAGGAGCCCGTCTTTTCCAACTCTCGACCAGCCGAACCTACCCTGAAAATGTTCTGTGCATCGTATTTTGCAGCTGTACAAATGCAAAGAACGGCATAACCCCTTTGAGTCGCAGTCGACTTTGATGCAGCTCACGAAATACGAGCTTCTTCATACTCATGTCCCTGGGGAAGCCCCCGCATTTCCTTAATCGCAATGCTGAGATCAACCTCAAAATGCAAGCCAGCAGAGATAGCGTCAGGTACCAGGACTCGGAGCTGCGACCTGGGTCTACCCGCAGTTTCCTAGGTTGTCGATTTTCACAGGTTCCACACGTGATCGACAGGCATGATACCATGATAGGTTAGCCCATGTCTGCAAGCCAGTTCCGCCAGATGCCAGCTCGTGGCAGCATAGCAACGCTCGGTAGCTCCAGCCGCCCACCCATAGCAGCGCTCTGTCCCCACGACTTGATTATGTTCCCTGAGCGCTTATAGCCGCAGCCAAACGACCACACGATGCGCATACGGAAGCCGTTTGCTGGTAGGTAGCACGAACTCGTTCCATACGTCAGAGAGAGCTTGAGGCGCTGCGCCCGAGCAATCAACAGACATTCCTCTTCGACTTGCTCGCAGCTCTCATACAACACCAAGCTGACGCATCCACAGGCGCTTTCGTAGCCCTGATCTTCATCAGCGCCGGCGCCGGGTTTTCCCCGCCCGACTACAAGATCCCCTCGTACAAGCAATCCGACAAAGCACTACATTTTCTCGCCTTCTTCCTTCTCACACTATGCTTCTACTGGATACTAGAGACGAGTCGAAGGAAAGTCTTACAGCTCACCTTCACGGTGTGCACGATTGGTCTGGGAATTGCTAGTGAAGTTGTGCAAGGCTTGTTGCCTGTAAGTCAAGATGCGTCCGAGAAGAAACGGCTCAAGCATATGGCCATGGGCCGAATTACACAAAACTAACTTGTTCCAAGATTCATCGTGACTTCGATTATTACGACATCGTAGCCAACGTCCTCGGTTCGCTCCTCGCTCTCGGCCTTTGTAATTGGTACCACAAGCGCATGCTCGAGCGAAAGAGAGCTGCACGCGGATACACAGCCGTTGCCGGAGACGAGGAACGAGACATTGAGCTGGGTGAGAATGTGGAGGGGCAGGAGTCCGGTGTGATCCGATCCACTGTTGACGAAGAACTTGAAACATGGGACGAGAATGCAGAAGACTGGGATACTACTGAACCGGAGCCCGTGAGTGGGAAGAAGAGTCTTGACGATGGAGGTGATTTGGGTGAGGGGAAGAAGCGAAATGACTGAAATGATGACACTGTACGACGTGCATAATGAAAGTTGCACTTGGGCTGGAGTAACGAAGCACTGGATGTTGCAGTTCTTCACGTCTTATATCCCACGCTTGCAACAACACGTGCTGCTCATGTCGTAAGTGAACAGCATATAAGCCCCGCAGTCAGCCAGCTGTACGAGCATTTAATACCCAGTAAAATCACCAACATGGACGCAAGGTGGTGCAAGTCGACTTGGATATTCGTCTACAAGTTCATAGCTAGCTCTCGGTGCTGCTTATGCAGGCTTTCCCGAGCAAGCTTCAACCATGATTTCGTCATTTGGCCTGTCCCTTCTTCTGGATTCATGCATTTTCCAGTATGACATTCCGAAAGAACCCTAAGACCCCACACCAAGCGCCATGATCATTCCCTTTTCGAACCACACGCTACTTAAGCAGTAGTAGTCTTAGCAGCGGCCTGGTTGGGGTTGATCTTCTTTCCGTCCTTGTTGTACCTAACACGTGGGGGAGGAGCACGGTTGCGGCGGCCTTCACGGGAGCGGACACTGCCAGTGTGTTAGAAACGAGTTCATCCGAATCCTTGTGCGGGCTGAACGTACCGGACGATCTTGCCGTGGATAGCGCAGGAGACGCAGTACTGGAGCTTCAGGTACATCTTGGGGACAGTGTACTCGGGGAAGACGGAGGCATCGGAGATATCACCTGTGTGTTGTTAGTCCTCAATGCCCTGAAGTCGCCGCTTCGCTATCTGTCGTGTTCGGCGCAGCGTCAGAGCGATCGTGAGACGTACGGATGGCGGCGGACTCGACCATGTTGCGGATGGTGAATCTCTTGATTGCCTTGTCCTTGGGTGTGCATCGTGAGCAGTTGGAGCAGCGGATGGGCTTGACGTGGCCGCGGCCCTTCTTGTTACGACCGTTGGACGCGCGCTTCTTGACCATGTTTGCGGCTGATTCTATCGAGTTTTGTAAGCGGGAGTGTGCGTTGACGAGGTACGGGAGTGCGTACTGAAGATGTGTTATCTAAAAGTCAGCAGTGGGGTGGTTGTCGTGAGGTTCGTCCTTGACGTCGGAGTCGTGAAGTCGGCACGCACAATGCGAATATTCAGAAGCGAGTGAGCTTGGCGCGCCGCGCGCTAGCCACATACAGCGTAAGAGCACTCGTAACCTCTGCTGCAACAACAACACACAACAGAAACGATGTATTCACGGAAAGATAAGATCGGAGCGTAAATTACCGTCTGGATATTTGTGTTCGGAAGTGCTGTACCATTGTAGGTTGCACAGTGTATTGCCTCTGCAATAATCTGACATTCTTCGTTTGAATTAGCAGGCATGCTCTTGATTACCTTTGAATAGTCGGCAGGTTGTGATGTTCAGTTGTATTATCTGAAATAAAATGCAATGGAAATCTCGTGTTTCTAGGGCAGAGGTTATGAGAACCTTCCACCTGATGAAGCCACATGTTGATCATATGCTACAACATGTCAAGTTTGAAGGAGGCATCTCATGTATCGTTATTGGTGCCTTCCACATCCATTACTGTACTGCCTATGTAGCCAGGCCATCCGTCAATCTATCACACTTCTACTTGAACAAAGTTGTACATTAGTGGAAGTAAAATGTATTCAATTTGACTACCAAAACAGCTAGGAAATACCCAGGGATCTATGGGATATCAGATTCTTACAAAAGAAACAATTCACTCTCGCTCTTACTCCAACACATATTACCCCATGTCCACCTTACCGACTAGCGCGACCAAGAACAAAGACACCAACGATAACTACGGCTAGTACACCGATAGCTCCAGGTAGGAGAAGGTCATTTGGAACACCAGCAATGATCTCCGGCTGTTGCGAGAGAGGTACTGGTTGATTCCGGCCTCTCGATCTAGGCTTTTCGTCGTCCTCATCGAAGAACTGCTTGCGCTCGCGAAGAGTAGACTCAGGTGGTGTAACGGGCTTGGGTAGCGCAGGTTGTGGATTGACCTCGGCAGACATTGGGGCCTTGTCGGGGTGGTGTACGAAAAGGTCAACCTTCTCGCGATGCGCCATACGAGATAGGCTGACAGCTTCGACCAAATCGTCGTTGGTGGTGATGGAGATGGTATCACCCTCGTTGTCAAGATAGCTAAGGGCGAAACCACCGCGAGAGACTTTGCCGTCTTCGAAGCTCGGTGTGCCTCCTATGGCTTCGACCTCGCTACCGAGCTTGTTGGCTACATTGTGGATAAGCTCTTCGATGCCTGCAGATACGACTACCTGCAGACGGTGGACGCGACCACTTGGCGCCTTGAACTTGAAAGGGAATGGCATGTCCTCCATGTGGGACGGTGGAATACTGGCGACAGCGGACGGGTCTGGTGAGTCACCGCCATGATGAGAAGCAGACTCGTTGGGTAGCACACTATCGCCGCGATCCATGAGGCCAGGGCGGTCGTTGTGTGAGAGGTACGAGCGGTGGTCATGGACACGGCTTCCACCCTCGCCTGACATCATCGACTCAGTCTCGTTGTCCAGAGACAACCAGAACTTATTCCATGCGGGGCCTTCACTGTCCGTTGTGCTGATGTTGTTGATCTTGGAAGAGTCAGCACAAATACTTTTTCACTGAACAGCCCGACATACCTGATCGAGAGTAGCATAGGTTAGTTTGAGAACATCGACCATACCAACGATTTCTCCAGCGTCGCTCATCACGGGCAGGTTGAGATAATGCCCATCTGCAGAACATTAGCGGTTACTCAGCTCACTCAGCATTTGGAATACTTACCATGCATCTTGCGGAGAGCAGACTGGATGCTCATGTCCATGGGCGCAAAGTCAGGATGAGGTGTCATTACTCGTACAACACTGCAAGTCATGGGGTCGAGCCCTGCGGCAATAACGCGGAGGACGACATCCTTGCTGGTGAAGATACCGGTGATGGATCCGTTGTCCTGTACCAGGACGGCCGTGGTATGGTTCTCCTTCATCAGTGACGCAGCTTCCTTGACGGAGGTGCGCACAGAAACAGTGGTGGGTGGGAGTCCCGTCAAAACAGACTCGAGTGTAGGCCCAGACATCTTCTGACGAATAGCCTCGACGTACTGGATGATCTGTTGCGGCTGGCTGGAGCCCATCTCGGCCTGGACACCCTCTAGAGCATCGTACAACTTGCGCGAAGAGCTGTAGGCGCGCTCCAACTTCTCCATGGCGTCGTAGAAACATTTGGTAATATCCAAGATACCCGAAATGTCGTGGTTCTCGTCCATGACTGGAAGATGACGAAAGCCCTTCCTGACCATCAGATCCAGAGCATCGGTCGCACTCGTATCGGTCTTTGCGCAGAGGGGGTTCTTGGTCATGATCTCTTCGATGGTGACATCGCGAGCCTTGATTCCAGCGCCAACGACACGGAAGGCCAGGTCCTTAGCAGTGAAGATACCTGCTATGCGTTCATCGTCATCGGTCACCAGCACGCAATCTTCTCGTTTAGCTGCCATCAATTGAGCCGCCTCGGCGACTGAGGTAGAGGGCTTGATCTGGAGCGCGGGGGAGGGCTTCAGGGCGAGGACAGTGCCAGGCGGGGCTTTCTTGGAGGGTCGCACTCGGCCGCTGGGGTTCTTCTTCTTGTTCAGGTCGGTTTCGATCTTTCGGCGAATGGCCTAAACACGAGATGAGTATGTGGTTGTCCATGGCAAGCAGGGCAGCTTACGTCGTCGCGCTTCGACATCTTCGCGCGGCTGGCGCTGAGCCCAGAGCCGCCCGCTTCGCTCTGGGCAACGTGAGAGGCATGAGTCTCGAGAGCTGGTCGTGGAATCCCCGATGGGCTGTGGGGGAATTGCTGGGGCTGGTTGCGGTTCGAGGGCTTGGGCGTCCCCCGCATGGTACCGGTATGCGACATGGCGTGGGCTTACGAACCAAGCTCCTGGTCAAAAAGCAGTTTGCTGGCAGGTGGGGGAAAGGGAAATCGGATGTCGACGTGGTTGCCAGGGTACGGAAAACAACGCGAGGGAGCAAGCGCCGGGGCCAGACCGCTACTCCCTCTTTGACTTGACAGTCAACATGGGAAATGTGCACACGGCAGGCTACCAGGCCTAAACACCTAGCTCACGTCACTGCTACTCGGGCGGACACTGTCTGGCGCATACTGCTTGCGCTTTGCATCTAGTCTTGCACGAAGCTGCCTCTCTGCAAAGAGGTCATGCACGCAGCCGTAGAGACTAGACAGACTACTACCCTACAGCCTACAACAGCGCAGAATAAGGAAGTGCAAGACAGCCCGTGTCAAGGTCGAGTCTCCAAGTGCCTCTTGATATAGACACGAGTACTCTTAGTGTTGTTGCAGGCTGCAAGGGTCGGCTTGCACTCAGTCACGTACAGTCGGTGAGAAGGCACAATAGCCAATGGCATGGTGGGGTTGCACTCTCCACGCACCCTTGTTTTTTTGGACAGGCGGATTCGCGAAGCCAGCCCCGCCAAAACAGTTGGTGAATGAAATTATTTCTACGGCAACCCCCCCAAATCAGACCACACAAAGCCCCAGATTCAGCCGCCGACGGACGTCTGTAAGATAGCACACGCTGCTTCTGCACATTTCGACGGCAGTAGGGGCGCGACTCTAGAAACACCACGTCACACGCGCTCCGCAGGCACTACCGACCAAGCGACCTCACTCCGTTGCGAACAACAACACACCGAACCGGGGCCGCACCCCACGATACACACGACAAACACACGCATACGACATGTCTGTCCTCCCTGCTGAGGTGCACACCGCGCTGGCCACCCTGCTGCAGGGTCTCCAGTCGCCCGATAATGTTCAGCGTACAGCCGCCGAGCAGCAGTTGAACGACGAATGGGTTGCCCAGAGGCCCGAAGTGCTCTTGATGGGCCTCTCGGAGCAGATTGAGCTGGCCCAAGACACCTCAGTACGCCGTTGATCCGGTGCAAATCGTGCATCTTAGCTTACAAGCCATGTTAGACACGGACATTCGCCGCCGTCATCTTCAGGCGACAGTCGTCGAAACCGCGAAAGGCGCCCTCTGGTCAGACGGCCGACCTCTTCCTGACCCTCAATGCCCCCGAGCGCGAAGCCATACGCGCAAAGCTCCTCCAGTGCCTCGCCAATGAGACCGACAACTCAGTACGCACAAAGGTTGGAGATGCCGTAGCCGAGCTCGCTCGCCAGCACACAGATGAAGGTACGAGGAAACGGCACATCTCACACAAACATGTCTAAAACCACCTAGGCGTTGCATGGCCGGAGCTACTGGGCGCATTGTTCCAGGCCAGCCAGTCCGCAGACCCCGCGCAACGCGAGAACGCCTTCAGGATATTCTCGACAACCCCGCAGATCATCGAGAAGCAGCACGAAGATGTGGTCATGACTGCCTTCAAGGGCGGCTTTGCCGACAGCGAGACATCGGTACGCTTCCCACATGCACATGGTCATGCTCAGCTTACACCTTACAGGTCCGCATCGCATCCGTTGAAGCCTTCGCGTCCTTCTTCCGCTCCATCACCAAGAAGGCCCAGTCCAAGTACTACTCTCTCATCGGAGAGATTCTCAACATTCTGCCACCCATCAAGGACTCTGGCGATGCAGAGCTCCTCTCCAAGGCCCTCGTCTCGCTCATCGATCTTGCTGAAGTCGCGCCCAAGATGTTCAAGCCTCTGTTCAACAGCCTCGTCCAGTTCAGCATCTCCGTTATTCAGGACAAGGATTTGGGAGAGACGGCCCGGCAGAACGCCTTGGAACTCATGGCCACGTTCGCCGATAACGCTCCTCTCATGTGCAAGAAGGATGCCAACTTCACCAACGACATGGTCACCCAATGTCTGTCTCTGATGACCGACGTTGGTGCCGATGACGATGACGCTGAAGAATGGAATGTTTCTGAAGACTTGGACGAAGAATCCGATTCAAATCATGTCGCGGGAGAGCAGTGCATGGATAGGTTGGCAAACAAGCTGGGCGGACAAGCCATTCTTCCCCCGACTTTCAACTGGCTACCTCGCATGATGACCTCTTCAGCGTGGCGCGACAGACACGCAGCTCTCATGGCTATATCAGCCATCTCTGAGGGATGCCGTGAATTGATGGTTGGCGAGCTAGACAAGGTGCTGGATCTCGTCCTGCCAGCGCTCCGAGACCCCCATCCTCGTGTGCGATGGGCTGCCTGCAACGCCGTCGGCCAGATGTCGACCGACTTTGCTGGTACCATGCAGGAGAAGTACCATCAGGTCGTCCTGCCAAACATCATCCCAGTCCTGGAATCTTCAGAGCCTCGTGTGCAAGCGCACGCTGCTGCCGCTCTCGTCAACTTCTGCGAAGAGGCTGAGAAGGACATCCTTGAGCCATATCTTGACCAGCTGCTTAACCATTTGCTCATGCTTTTGCAGAGCCCTAAGCGCTTTGTGCAGGAACAAGCATTGTCTACTATTGCCACTGTTGCGGATTCTGCAGAGGCTGCCTTTTCCAAGTACTACGATACCCTTATGCCTCTTCTATTCAACGTTCTACAAGAGGAACAGTCGAAGGAATACAGACTTCTTCGTGCCAAGGCTATGGAGTGCGCAACTCTCATTGCTCTGGCTGTTGGAAAGGACCGTATGGGCCAGGACGCGCTCAACCTTGTACAACTGCTTGGCCGGATTCAAAACAGCGTCTCCGAGGCTGATGACCCGCAAGCCTCATACCTGCTTCACTGCTGGGGCCGCATGTGTCGTGTGCTAGGACGGGAGTTTGTTCCTTTCCTCGCCGGTGTCATCCCGCCACTGACCGAGCTTGCTGGAGCCAAGGCTGACATTCAGCTGCTTGATGACGAGGAACAGGTTGCTCAGATTCAAGATGAAGAAGGCTGGGAATTGGTTCCGCTCAAGGGCAAGGTTATTGGAATCAAGACCAGCATCCTCGATGACAAGCACATGGCTATCGAGCTCATCGTAATCTACGCGCAAGTGCTAGAGGATGCTTTCGAGCCCTACGTGAACGATATCATGGAGAAGATTGCCCTTCCAGGTCTAGCTTTCTTCTTCCACGACCCCGTACGAGTCGCTTCCGCCAAATGTGTCCCGGCATTGTTGAATGCATACAAGAAGGCCCACGGTCCCGAATCGGCAGAGCTGGGTGCACTCTGGGGACGTACTGTCGAGCGCGTCCTTGAAGTTCTCAGCACTGAGCCTGCCATTGACACTCTTGCCGAGATGTACCAGTGCTTCTACGAGTGCCTCGAGTGCATCGGCCGCAACTGCTTGTCGGATGCACACATGACCACCTTCATCGAGTCCGCTAGGACTGTGCTTCAAGACTACAACATCCGCGTCAAAGAACGTCTAGAGGAGCAAGCCGAAAACGAAGATGGTGAGGAAGCCTCGGAAGATATTCTCTTCGCGATCGAAGATGACCAAAACCTTTTGTCAGACATGAACAAGGCATTCCACAGCATTTTCAAGACCATGGGTACATCGTTCTTGCCTCACTGGGCAGGTTTGATCGAGTTCTACAGCATGGCTGTTGTCAACCCCGACCCTACTCAACGCCAATGGGCGATTTGCATCTACGACGATGTGCTGGAGTTCTGCGGCCCAGAGTCGTGGCAATACAAAGACCAAATCATCCAACCCCTGATTGACGGTATGCAAGACGATGTTCCTGCTAATCGCCAGGCGGCAGTATATGGTGTTGGTGTCGCCGCTCACAAGGGTGGAGAGAACTGGTCAGAATTTGTTGCTGCTTCCCTAGAGACACTTTTCCAAGTCACACAGAGGCCCAATGCCCGCGCGGACGACGATATTTTTGCGACAGAGAATGCATCGGCTGCGATCGCCAAGATCCTACACTACAACGCAAGCAAGGTTGCCAATTGGGATAGCGTGGCTGCAGCCTGGATCGACACCCTTCCAATTACTAACGACGAGGAGGCTACGCCATACGCGTATGCCTTCTTGTCCCAGCTGATTGAACAGTACGTCTACGTGTCAGACAGGATACGCAAGGGAACTTCGCTAACTTTTAAACAGGCAAAACCAGGCCGTATTCTCCCAGCCTGCAAAGGTGTTCAACTACGTTGTGCAAGCTCTCGAGGCCGAGACTCTGCAAGGGCAGACTGCGAACCGCGTCGTCGCATCCGTCAAGGCGCTCATTCAGGCGACTAGCACCGATCTCGGTCAAGCTGCAGCGACTCTGACACCGGAGCAGCAGCGTACCGCGCAAGTCTACTTTAGCTAGAGGCTGAGTAGGCCATTCTCGGACGATCAACTTTACGGACTTGTGGAGAAAAATTCACATGGGACACGATGCATGAGCGGCGTTCGATTTGGAATTGTGACATGAGCACACTAGCATGAAGACACGATGCAAGGAAATGCCGTGAGGATCTCTGAGCCTCGTCATGATTCCTAAGGCTGGCGAAGTGTAGAATGGCATTGTTTTTGCGGCGGGATGCTTGTTTTGGTTAGGTTAGGTCAGGTTGTTTCACACAGATTCCCCCCAAATGTTTCCCCTTCATCCCCTCATCCACTCCGATTATGCTATCGATTAGACTCGGCTGGTCTGGCTTAGTGTAAATAAGTAAATTACCATTACTTAACAGCCTGTATCATGTACCATGGTGATCCATTGCAGTATGCTGATTTTTCCCAACGACTATCAAAACGAGGCTGGATTAGGATAAATGTAGTTGGCAAAATAGTCAAGGAAGAACAGCTCAAGTTGATCGTGTATTTGAAGCATCAACGCCGGCCGGTCCATCTACGGCCTGGAATCGCTATGCCAGAAGGGGATATAAACACCAAAAGCGCCTCGAAAGTATATAGCACCGTCTTTTTAGACAACAACAGCCCAGCTACGCGCCCTCACTACCAAACTCCTTTGTCCACTCGGCGCTGCGCTTCAAATCCTCGCCACTAACAGTCGGTCTTGAAGCCTTGATTGCCTTGACAAAATCCTTGACCTTGAGAGGCGGCTCAAGCAATTGATCGCCATCCAGGTCTGTCCATGACTTCTCCTCCGCTTGTGGGTCGCCAGGTGAGCACGGTGTCCACTTTGTTTGACCGTCTACCTGGACAGGCTTGTAGTGTGTCGCCGTCTGGATCAGTCGTACAGGCTGCATGAGCGCGTCTTGTACTGCAATGGAAATATCAGATCCAGAATACCCTTCGCTGAGCTCCGCCAGCTTCTTGTAATCGGCTTGATTCAGCTCGCAAGGCGTATTACCGACTGCGAGCTCAAACATCCTCATCCTAGCAGGGGTGTCTGGCAGTGAAATATGGACTCGGCGCTGGAATCGTCGTCGAATGGCAGAGTCGAGTTGCCAGGGGATGTTGGTTGCGCCGAGAATGAGCACGCCCTTGGAATCCTTGCCTACACCGTCCATCTGCACTAGCAGTTCCGTCTTGATACGTCGCGATGCTTCCGACTCTCCTTCACCTCGAGGTCCGCAGAGGGCGTCAATTTCATCGATAAAGATGATCGAAGGCTTGTTCTCGCGAGCCATGCCAAAGAGTTGTTTTACGAGTCTGGTATAGTGTCAGTTGCCGTTTCGCATCAACACATGTTGTTTTGACCCACCGTTCTGATTCACCCATCCACTTGCTGACGAGATCGGAACTGGAGACACTAAAGAATGTGCTATTCGCCTCGGTAGCGACCGCCTTTGCCAGGTAACTCTTACCCGTACCAGGTGGCCCATAGAGTAATATGCCCTTCCATGGTTGTCGCTTCCCAGTAAACAGATGCGGAAACTTGATGGGTAATATGACAGCTTCCTTGAGTGCTTCTTTCGCCATCTCCAGACCTGCTACATCTTCCCATCGAATATTGGGCTTCTCGGAAAGAATGGCGCCTGCGAGCGCACCGCGGAGCTTTTTGGAGTCGGCGTCTTGTTCGCCCTCATCCTCGTCACTATTAGAAGTTAGTGTGGGAATTGGTGCTTTTTGTGTGCGGAGGGAATGCATACCCTCCGCCTTTTCCACTTCCGCCTGCTGATTTGCCATTGGATCCCATAGCTGCTGGCTTCTTGCGATTCGAGGCGTCATTTTGATTCAGATGCTGCTTGAGCTTCTCTGCGCGCTCCATGTACTCGGCCACCTTGCCGCGGATCATGTCCTTGGACTTCTGGTTCTTCTCCCCTGCTGAGTATTAGCATCACTGTCGGTTCCGTAAGGACGGTCACAGTACATTTGAGAGCGAGCATGAAAAGCTCAACTGCGTAAGGAGTCAGCGCACAAGTTCATATGGGCTATACATGAGGCTACTGACGAGCGCTGTAGTACAGCTGATATGCCTTCTCATATTCTCCTGCCGTGTCCGTCTCAATTGCCTTTTTGACCGTCTCGATGGCCCGGCCGAGAAAGTCGGCGTTACTCATAGCTAAGATGGAAGATTCGTGGAGGCTTCAGCGAGCGTGAATCCTGGAGCGCGCGCCGCTTGAGTTGTGAAGGATGATTGTACGAGCGGCGAAGGGCGATCTGAGTGGGGCAATCGCGTGTTGTTTGCCTATGGTTTCGCGAGGTCGGGGCGACTGTGTGAGGCAAGGAAGGAGAAGGCAGCTGAGGGCGACGGTTCTTGAGCGGAAAGTGACTCGGAATCGGCTTGTCGAAACCAGGCTTGCAGTCGTACACAAGAGCGCTGGAGGTGACCGTCGTTCTAGGTACGGCCAAGGCACCTACCTAGCCCCGCGTTACTTCTAACTGCATTGAGAAAGTTCAGCATCCCACTCGCGACTTCCGTACAAGACTGAGGCCAACTTTCTGTAACGCGTTACTCAGCATCACCAAAGCCATGGCAGACGTGCAAAAGAAGCTCCAGGCACTATCTGACAGCTACCAGGGCCTCCAGGCCGGTAAGGCATTCGCTCTGCTTACGAATTCGTTGGTTAATCTCGGAACAGAGCTCGGAACTGCAGTAGAAGCACGCCAGAAGCTCGAATCACAACAGCAGGAGAACAGTACGGTCAAGAAGGTGGGACTCTACGCACACGAGGTCGGAACCCGTACTTATCGCTGCTACGACAGGAATTTGACATACTCGACGACGATGCGAACATCTACAAGCAGATCGGACCAGTACTGTTGAAGCAGGACAAGACAGAGGCCGTCATGTCGGTTAATGGCCGCCTCGAATTCATCGACAAGCAGATGTAGGTGGACTGATTGAGACGGAAGAGTTTCTTTTCTGACTGGAAGCAGCAAGGATATCGAGAAGCAGATCCAGGGAATACAGGACAAGAGCGAGAAGATCAAGGGCGAGGTATGCTTTCTGGATGCGTCTTGTTGCGTGTAATGTTAACAAATGAGTCAGATTATCCAGATACAGTCGGCGGCACAGCAATCGCAACAAGCGGCGGCGTCGTCATGAGACCGGAGTACGGCAGATGTAAAATAAGAAGATACCCATTGCAACCAAGAAAAGTTTTGCATCCACCACGAAAATCTCACAATATTATTCACAGCAGGAATCGTCCTGGATCTCTCACAAGGATTCTCCTGTCCGGTTACGCATAGCAGTAAGAACTAATGGTCGGCCAATGGGACTTGGGATTACTTCCGGAGTATAACTCATAACGATTCAGATTAGTGGATCTCTAGAGAAGGCAGACTTGTGCCACGCGACTTCTAGCCTGGCGCTCTTACAGTTATGTCTCCCAACGACAGCGACAGCGATCACGACTATAACAGCAGCTATGACGATGAGATTAACCTAGAAGAGCAGGAATCAGAAGAGCAGGAATGGAATACGCCATCTTCGCCTGGCGACGTGCTATTGAACAACAAGCAGCCTCTTGACGTGGATGTTCCGGCTGAGAGCGTTATCACGATGGCTGAGACAATCTTACCTGCCTTAGCATTAGTATCTCCAGGAATGTCTACCTTTTCCCTGTCATTACGAGAACACCTGTTTATCAGCCTCCGTTCGAGATACCGCCTAGGACCCATAACTCCACAATGTGATCATCCGTGAACCCGGAGGTTGACCACACCTGGCAGCAGGCAATGGATACTGAAGAGATCCTCGACATCATGGGACACGATAAGCCCGACTGACCAAACATGGACGACCGTGCGCTGTGCAAGTACAATATGAGCTTTAGCGGTACTTTGCACTTTGACTCAACACACTCAACTACGGATGAGGGCTCCTCCACCAATCAAGCGCTTCGGACGAGTCGCTTCTGGATACTGGTTGACCATGATTGACGGTTACCACGAGGAGCATTTGGTGGGTGTTGTGAGGAAAATAGTTCAAATGTCATCGAAGGCTAAATCTTAATTGGGCAACATTGCTCGTCTTGGTGCGATTTTCTATCATGACAAGTAGTATGTAGTAATTGTCTCTATCAGACATGCTTGGAGTAGTGCTCTCCAGGGCGTGTAGCTTCTACCGTTAGTGCATGTACCTGCCGAGCATCGGATGGCTGATCAGGCAATAAGTGGACCCCAGTCAGGCATCGACGACACTCCTGTAATGATGGAACACGACTTGAAGACGCACGACCTCTGTGGCCGTGGTTCCGAACGACTAACTTTAGCTACAGTCGGTGCATGAACGCGTCTCGGGAAGAATTTCTTTTGTTTCTCGGGGCGTTTGACGGCGCGGCTCGCCAATAAGCAGTAGGACACGGCAGAGAAGCTGTTACAGAAAGGGTGCGCTACGTATGCTTCTGTTGCTGACAGCCTAGCATGGAGCGGCTGCTAACGAGTGTGTGTCTGAGCGTTTGCACTGGCTCGAAACAGCAAAGGTGCCATGTCGTTCGGTGGGTGTGTGGAGTGGAGTGGTGCTGGTGTGCGGAGATATGTTCCACAGACGCTCGTGGGATTCACAGGCAGCCATGACAAGCTGCATCGCTAAGACAGTCGGAGATGACGACCAAAGGCATGCAAGCAGACAGCTTGTAGGCATGTCTGCCCCATCTGTCTGTAACAGGTGAGCACCAGCGCTAGAACAATCGAGCCATTGCCTCAGCCTTGACGCAGGGTTCCGTGATTGGCTGCGCGCTAGCAACAAACCAACGCCTTTTCGAGCGATGAGACCTTGACACCGTCCTCCCCCTTCACGTCTTGCAGTGAGCTCTTCCGCTCTTCCACCTCTCTCTCGCTGACGTTTCCCTTCTCTGTACCTTGATATATTACGCCGTTTCTTCTTGTTGCGCTGCTTGCCCGTGCATCCCGGCCAAGCGCATCCCCTGCACCCATCAGCCCTCCCGCGAAACTGGAACTCCCCTGATATTTCGCAACTCGACGTCCTTTGAGGCACAGCTGGGACTGCAGGACTCGTGTGCACACATTACTACCGCCACCCGTGTACTCGGCTACCCACACTGTACGTCTGCCAGCATCCGGCATGCCATGACTTGTATCCGCCCGAACCATACTGACCAGAGGCCAGAATTTCAACCTCCCCACTGCAACTCACGGTTTCCCACGCCCACCGCCGCCATGTCTGCCAGCCATATAGCTGCGAACAGGAACAGCACCCCCGAGGGTTCCAGCTCGCTCCGCCCACCCCAGGCCCGAAGCTCCCTCGGTGCCAACCACCATCTCCGTGCCTCCGCTGATCTAGGCGGCTTCCCCTCCCCTCTCGCCAACCGTGGTATTCGTCCCGCTTCCGAAATCTACTTTGGTCGCAACAACACACAGTCGGGTAACCCGGACGAAATGGAACGCGCTGCTCAGCAGTGGCTCGCCGACATCGACCAGTATGAAACCACACTCGAAGAGATGGCGACCGCGACCCTCGACCAGGACTTCAAGGACGAGCTGAGCGCTATAGAGCAGTGGTTCCGCGTCCTCAGCGAGGCCGAGAGAACTGCAGCGCTCTATGCTCTGCTGCAGCAGACGACGCAGGTGCAGATTCGCTTCTTTATCCAAGTCTTGCAGCAGATGTCCAAGAATGTGCCCATGTCTGGAGTTCTGTCCCCTGCCAATTTTGGAGAGAAGGGTAAGTCAGATAACTTCTCCAACGTCCTCCCCATGCTGACATGCGCCAGATCCCATGACACAGAAGCTGAGCGATGCCATGAGCAAGCTCAGCACGGGTGAAAACCGTCATTCCATGGGTCTCGGTCGTCCTCCGCCATCCCCGGGTGCTGGAAAACGCAACTCGGGCTTGGAGACATCCCAGATCAACCGCATGTTCCCGGACGCCGCGGCTGCTATCGCCAAGCAGAAGGCTGAATTCACCGATGTGGTCGGCGTTGCGCCGGCGTCCAACCGTAATAGCACCGTCGGAGACCGCAGCTCCCTGGCAGCTCCCACCATCTCTGCTCCCGAAGATAACAAGAGGGAGAACAATGCTCCGCCAGCATCACCCTGGAACGAGAGCGCGAATCGCCCCAAGTCTTCTGGCCAGCAGCAACACCAGCAGCCGCCAATGGGCCAGTTCTCTCAACCACCTCCATCTGCCGGTCTCCGCTCGCCTCGCCTCCCTCTCCAGAACGATAGCAACAATGTGCAGACCACTACACTGAACGCGCTCGAGGCCAACTCTTCCAACATGCCACTTCTTTCGCCCTCTTACGCCCCAGGTGGTAGCTGGGCCTCTCAATTGAGCACTCCCATGGTCGCCAACTTCCAACAGTCTAACAACCAGGCTGATATGGTAGCCAACGCCACTGCTATGAAACTGGCTGCCCTGTCCACTGTTAACAATCGCATCCAGCTGGATGATGTGCGCAAGTTCCGCCGTGCCCGATCTTCGGACAACGGGCCCATGTCCCCTGGCATGCCTCAGATGGGCAATGGAAATATTCTCATGACCAATGAGCTGGGTCAGGTACTGACCCCACAACAGGCGGCTGCTCTTCAGGCCCAACAATTGGCCGCTATGCAAGGTCGCCGATCTCGCCCTAGCTCCCCTGGCTTCGCGATGCAGGGCCAGGGTATGGGTGCCATGGGTAATTTTACCTCGCCTCAGGCCAACGGATTCTTGGCTGCCGACTACGGTGGTGGTATGATGAACAACGGCATGGGCGCGTTGAACCTCGCTCAGTTCGGCCTTGCTGGCGGCAGCAATGATGGCCATGGCTTCCTTGGTGACAACATTGATCGCGGTCGATCTCCCCGAGGCCGTCGCGGCAGCTCGAAGCCTCCGGAGGACCCTACCGACCCTGGACTGCTTTCGGACATTCCCAACTGGCTTCGGAGTCTCCGCTTGCACAAGTATACAGATAACCTGAAGGATCTCAAGTGGCAGGAGCTTATCGAGCTCGATGACGAAGGCTTGGAGAAGCGTGGCGTCAACGCTCTCGGTGCGCGTAGAAAGATGCTAAAGGTATGCGATACCACATGATCCGAGATTGCAGAGTCCAGACAGCTAACATGATATTGCAGGTCTTTGAACAAGTCAAAGAGGCCCAGGAACATGGCAAGCTGCGATAGGCTCGCAGCTTGTCCCCACTGCTTTCTCACCTTCAATTATAGATACACGATGGAAAAGCGACAATCCCCAGCTGGTACGGATTATGCCCGTCAGGTCTGGAACGCATATGATTACATGTTTGGCATTGAGACCCGATTTGGATGTTGCTACGTTGGCCTGTCGTATCATGAAGGCTGCATGTGGACTTATTAGTGCAATTATTTCTAGTTTATGGTAGGGTAGAAAGGCTTGCGAATGTACGGAGATAATGACGGCACTTTACGTGTTGCATAGCTGAACCTACGTGCCGTGCCATATGTGATCATACTTGTTAACCACTACCAGCACGTATTCACGACTTTTGGTTATGCTAAGGCCCCAAGGACCGGCCCCCAAATGCACGCCTGACCCTTGCCGCCTCGGCAGGCGCGGTCTCCAGCTTAGAAAGGTGTCACAGTGTACAGCCAGTTCGGTAAGCCTTGAGAATGGTGCTTATCTCTTTGTCCTTTCGTATCAAGTTTGGTACGGGAAAGACTTTTGATTTTCTCATCGCACTGCCGTGCAGGGTGGTTGTTTATGACATTGCTCCAAACTACAATCAAGACCCTGTAGCAGCCTTCGCGTCATCTTCGCCCGAGGATGGAATCATCGTCCGATTCGAAACGCATCGACCGGGTAGTGCTGGCATGCGTACAGTGTCGCAGTAGACACGTAAAATGCGACTCTACACAACCAGTTTGCAGTAGGTGCAGGCGCGACGGGAAAGAATGTGTCTATCAGAAATCCAGAAGAGGAGGCTTGAATAAGGCTGCACTTGCGGAACGACGCTTGCGACTGCAACAGGAGGCTAGGAATCCACAGCATTCAGCGACCCAACGCGATGATAGTTTCAGCGAAGAGCACAAAACATCGGCAATATCGTCATCTGATCAATCGAGTCTAGGGACGCCCACTAGCAGCTCAGCAGATGATTCCATACCAGTCGTGCCCTCTCAGAACCAACACAATCATGTGGCGTTTAAAGTCGACAAAAATCGACTGTTAGAGTTATACTTCGAATACTTCTGGCCTCCCTTCCCAATCGTCCTGCCTTTGCATTACCTACAGTCGAGGCGTCTACAAGATAACCATGGGATAACCACCCTTCTATCTGTCTTAGAATGGATCGGCTCAATCTACGCGCCCTGGACACCATCAGAGCCCTACTATATGACAGCTCTGGAGGCCATTACATCACCGAACCTTACGCATACGCCGTTCAATGTGCAGGCGCTGATGCTTTTCGCTCTTGCCGAGTTCCATTGCGATAATAGAGCCGAAGCTCGTAAGAAACTCAGCACATGTACCGCCATGGCACTGGAACTTCATATGAACGAAAGAGACTTTGCTCAAGCGTACGGTGAGAACGATTCAGTGCTGGAAGAGTGTTGGAGACGGACGTATTATATCCTTTGCATCGTGGATCAGCATCTCGCCGTCGTCACAAATACGCCCTTCTATTCGTTGCTTCTTATACCAAACACGGTTGATTTACCGTGTGATGATGAGTATTTTGAATCAGGAGTACGTTGGAATGGCATGACATCATGGTCGATAGGCTAATATGAGCAGAACATACCGCCTGTAGTGACATGGGCTGAGTACCAAGTTCGTGAGTTTGCAGAGATTGAGGTGGTCTATTCGTCAACAGTGTATCTTTATGACATTGCCATGGTCATCGCTTTTGGTAAGCACGCTTGATAGGCAACAGTCACCTACCTCATCTAATGACTGAGAATGGCCGTGGCTTAGGAGCTGACGATATCAGTCATGAACACTTTTCTCGACACTGCTGTAGTAAACGAGGCCCTGGTTGAGAACTGCGACACGAAACTCGCGATCTGGTCATCGTTGCTTCCGGCTTGCAAGAAGGATCCACTTCGACTAAACGGCCAAGTAGATGAGGTGATGTATGCTATACAGCCAACAAATGTAACCTAAGGATGGTAGCTGATAGTACTTATTCTAGGTTTATGGCACACATGTGTGCTGCAATGTTGTTGACCCCTTCATGTGTTACTATCGATATACTGACCAAGACAGAACTATCTCTGCGCTGCATCGGCCTTTCTCGTCACTGGGATACTGTCCGGAGGAGATGACTACGCAAGCTTTCCAAGCACCGTCTCCCTTCACACTTGCGCCAAAAGCTGGACGAAACGCACATACCGCACGTGTACTCAAAGCGACAGAGATCCACACCAATCTCCTTGCAATCCCATGCGCCCTCGAAAAGCATAACATCTTCACCATGTGCATCACCTCACAACTTGCTGCCGTACAAGTGTCAGCGTGCACTTACATATTGGATGGACATGCGCTGTCGATCGGACGGGATCGTGTCCGTCTGAGTATCGGCTTCGTCAACACAATGGCGACTCTCTGGCCTCTCGGAAAGAAGATGGCAAAGGAGGTTCGGGCTATTGCACGGTCGTGTATTTCCGGTACCTGCACCCAGGATACCGCGGCCATGGATGCGGAATATGCGGGAGGTGAGATCGACTTGGCGCGTGATGAATTGGTGTGGCCAGTTAATCCTTCGGCGCAGATCGATATCTACTCTGGTATCGAGCTTCCTATCGATTGGGATGCGACGTCTTTTAGCTATTCGTCGTTGACGTCGTCTGAGCTGGTGTAAAGAGACCTATTTGGTTACGAACACAAATCTCCGCTTGAACAGCTTCGATAGATGATGAGCTGGTATTAAAGAAGCTGTTTCCAGATCAGCGTTGATCTGCACAACAATGCGCAATATGATGCAATCACGTCTCCAGCTCCTGCTACATTGTTTGTTTGGTTGAACGTACGACTAAGGACTAATCGCATTGCCTAAGCGATACTTGACAGCGGGCTAATGCGATGAAGACGTCAAAGCAGGAAGACAACCGTCTACACCACCTCACGCAAGAGGCACGCGAGCACCCCCATCTTTCGTCTGACATCTCCCCCAACCTTGGAAAATTGGCAAACATCGAACCAGGGAAACGTGTGGTTCGTTATCAGTTGCCCAGCGGCCATATCTGTGTTACAGGTAGGGTAGCCGTCAACGTCATACCACAAACAGCTAGCTCTGTGCTCCATTGGCTCCAGCCCCCCGCCATAGATCTGCCCGCCGGCATTGTCGTCCAGTAGTGGGCCCTTGCAGACTCGTCCGATGTCGAAGCCGACAAATTTAAAGCATGAGCATTTCCCTTTCGTGGCAAAACGTTGGAGTGCGACAGGATGACATATCAGCCCTTTGGCTAGACGCGATAATACACGGGACGCTGCCACTCGTTCATCATACTTTCCTCAAACAACGCTTTGCAACTGCAAAGTCAACGCGACAGGCCTCCCCTCGCGTCGAATCATCGATCATCGTCGTTTTAATTCTCCGAGGAACTAGACGCGAACGCGTAACGACACCATGAGCGATATCGAGAAACAGTACGACCCAGCGGTGCCAGATGCTGAGAAAGAGAGCGATGAATTGGGCACACAGCTGGAAAGTGTTGATCCAGTTTTCGAAGCAAAAATTGTTCGCAAGCTTGATCTTTTCGTTATCCCGGTGGTAATGCTGCTGTATCTGCTCAGTTTCCTCGATCGGTCAGTTTTGGGATTTTCTTGCTTGTTACACTGCTTTTTCGACTGGAGCATAGGGACGAAGAAACACAATTTCTGATGGATTTGGAATTTGGAAGTTGATGACTCGCTCGAGAAGCCCACTAACGCGACTACAGAGTCAACATCGGCAATGCGCGACTCTATGGTCTACAGGAAGACCTTAATATGGACGATTCTCAGTTTCAGACTGCAGTTTCGATTCTCTTCGTAACATACATTCTCTCTGAGGTGCCGTCGAATTTGGTCTTGAAGAAACTCACGCCTTCGCGATGGATAGCATTCATCACCGTCGCGTGGGGTATCGTCGCGGCCTTGACTGGTATCGTACAGAGCTACGGTGGCTTGATCGCATGTCGTCTGCTCCTTGGTGCTGTTGAAGGAGGTCTGTTCCCTGGAATGGCCGTTTACCTGACGTTTTTCTACACCAAACGCGAACTCGCCCTGCGCATCGGATACCTCTTCGTCTCCGCTGCGCTTGCTGGAGCATGCGGTGGTCTCCTTGCCTATGCAATTGGGCACATGGACGGCACAGCCGGTCTGCGTGGATGGCGCTGGATCATGATATTAGAAGGAATTCCTACTTTTGCCCTAGGTATCGCAACCTGGTTCATTCTTCCCAATACCCCAGAAACGGCCTATTTCTTCACTGCCGAGGAGAAGGCTTTTGCTGCAGCTCGTCTCAAGCGCCAAACTGGGTACACCAAGAAGGCAGCAGAGTTCCATTGGGACGATGTGAGGAAGTGCGTCAAGGACTGGAAGGTCTGGGTATTCTGCTTCGCACAGTTCGGGAGTGATACCATGCTTTACGGTTACTCTACTTTCTTGCCGACTATTATCAGGTCGATCAACACCACCGCTAGCAGCGCGATGATACAAGTCCTTACTATTCCGTGTTACGCACTGGGTGCGATTACGTACCTGGTTGTTGCGCGTTTCTCGGACAAACAGCAAAAGCGCGGATTCTACAGTATCTTGCTTGGCGTGGTTAGTATTGTTGGTTACGCCATGTTGATCAGCGATGCGAGCTCTGGCGTTCACTACGCGGGTTGTTTCCTCGTCGCCATGGGACTGTATGTTTGTGTTGGTTTGCCATTGGCTTGGCTTCCTACGAATCTGCCGCGATACGGAAAGAGGACAACCGCAACGGGATTGCAGTTGAGTATTGGTAATTGTGCGGGCATCATGAGTGCTTTTGTAAGTTTCTCTTCAGCTCCTAGACTGCCTATGAACCGTACACTAACGAAAACCAGATATATCCTACAGCGGATCGACCTCGCTTTATCAAGGGCCATGGAATTACTATGGCCATGGTGGGTTTTGCTTGTATATGCTACGCTGTTATGTGGTTCCAACTTGGACGTATCAACTCGAGACGTGAGAAGGGCGAGGAAGAGCATTTGGTCGAGGGAATGGCTGAGGAGGATGTTGCTGAGATGGGTGACGATAGTCCCAGGTTCAGGTATACCATCTGAGGGATCGCGGAAGCCCATCAATCGACTGTGGTGTTGCACACGATATCAGGTATAAACTATCGAATTTTGTGGCGTAGAACCAGTCGTGAAAGGTGTATGTGAGATTTCTAGGCGAAGTGTGATAGAGAGTCATCTACCAAGCTAACAAGCAAACTACTCACTTTGCGCCTTGAAATTTGTCACCGGAGTATAAGCACGCTTCTGCGTAGCACCCTTCTGGAACCATTTCAATCCAGCAACCTCCCAGTATGCCTCCTTAAATACCTCAGGGTTATCGCGAACATACTAATTACAGGTTGCAATCCCAGTCTTTTTGGCACAAGACTTGTCCCACTCAGCGCCTGCCCATTCACCGCAGAAAGCGATATTAAAAATGATTTTAAGATCTCGAAAGCGCTCAGAGAAGTCGCAACCAGAACCGCTGAAGTAGGCTATAGGTGTGCCCCAGCGAGATGGGTCGGGAAGGGTTGTGTTTGAAGAGAAATTTTCAGTGAAGCCGTGAGATTCACGAGGAAAGAACCAAACCGAGATTCCAATCGTGCTCCATTCCATAGCGTAGACACCACCTTGGGCTTTGTTAAATTCCGTTCCGTACGAGGGAAGAGGCACAGCACCACCAGTGTCAGTGTTACCGCCACCACCAGTTTGGATACCAGACATGATTTCGGGAGCATGAATAGAGCATCCGACGTTTTTGAGCTGACCTGGCGCAGCAACATCGCAATCGTCTGTAGACATAAGACCAGTGAATGGTGCCGCTTCGATATCGCCGGCTACACCAGATCCTCCTCTCACTGATGTCGAGTTATCAACCATGCAACCCGTGGTTGTATGTAAGGTAACAGAGTTACTTTCGTAGTCGTTCACGCCCTCGAGGATGTCCACTTCCCCACCCTGGGGCCAGTCTGCCGAGGACGACAAAAGCCACAAGGCCGGCCAAGACCCACATTGAGAGGCGGGCACTAGAGACAATCATACGAAGTCAGTGTATGTCTCACATGCAGTTTGCAAGGGAATACTCACTATGGCGGATGTCCGCTACGAGCAGGCCATGGTTCCAGCTTTTTTTGCTCTCAAGGCGAACGGAAGCACGGCCAGCAGTGTCCTTGGTCGTGTAATCAACGCCCATGAACACGGACTGTGTGTCCTCGAGGTAGCCAACTAGACCTTGCTTGATCGCATTCTCCTGGTTCTGGTACTTGACGAAACCCTTGGTTAGATCTGGGCCGTCGAAAAAGTCAAAGGCGGAGAAGAACTTTTTGTAAGTCAGGTCGTCGGTCAGTGTGTACTGCCCGCCTTCACTCTGGTGATCTTCGTGGGCGTTGCTCAGGGCGGCCAGCACCGTAGTAATGAGTATTCTTGAGCGCATGTCTTTGCGTCTGTCCTGCAGAAGCGAATGGCAATGATTGAGGTGTGCGTTTCAGAAAGCTAACGTGGTTTGTGGTGCAAGAAAGATTATATCCCACTGAAGGGATTAATATTGCGTGATAGGAAGATGGACGTGAAGTATAGCAGGTGGTTTACAGTTGGTCTGCAAGAGACATTGTGATGGTAAGATGAAACGCTGTAGCTGTTGGACTCACAGTCGCACAATAGTCTATTGCCCCCTAGCTTCCCTATTCTTCTTTGTCATATAGGCGAACAATAACAGGGTCATTCCGGTCTCCATTCGCTATATTTAAGATCGTTCATGAGTTTTGAGGTCAGTGGTGGAAGTGAAGGTGAATGTGAAATGAGATCGATGGTAGACACGATGTGTGCATAGCAGCTGCGCCTGGAAGCGCTAATGTGATTGAAATGTATTAGAGCAGAAATTGCACGACAAGTCGGCGGATTTCTCAAGGCTTCTCATAGCTGTCATCACGGTCCACGTCAATCAGCCGGTTCTTAAGAGTCAAGATGCCAAATACGTACTCACATTTGATATCTACCTACCTTCTGATCATACTGCTAAGCTTTCCCCACCGTCCTTCTTACTCTTCGGTACAATTTTCAAACTGAAGTCCACATGTGGTACTCCTTGGTGTATGCTGCTTGTACTTACAATGTCAATATCCCCACAGACATACTTTTCGACGTTGTATTCCGTAAGCCCACCGCTTACTTCGACAAGGAATTGTTTCCTATCTCCAGTACCTCGCCCCCATTTGTCTTTCAGGTCTTTGGCAGCGACCTGAACACCCTCAGGAGTGAAGTTGTCCAACATGACGATGTCAGCACCAGCGGCGATAGCCTCATCTGCTTCGTCGAATGATTGGCATTCGACTTCAACTTTGATTGCGAAACCACCCGCCGCTTTAGCAGCTCTTACGGCGTTGGTGATGCTTCCTGCAGCGACGATGTGGTTGTCTTTCAGCATCGTCATCGCGCTCAGGTCAACTCGATGCGCATCTACACCACCCACTAGCATGCCATACTTTTCCACGAGTCGGAAACCTGGTGTAGTTTTCCTGGTACCGGCGAGAATATTTGGGTAGCCAGCTCCACGTAGAAGGGTAAGTAGACGATTAGACTTGGTGGCGATACCGGAGCAACGGGCGAGCGTATTGAGAGCCACTCGCTCACCGAGAAGGAGGTGGCGGACAGGGCCGCGTACCGTGGCGCAGTGAGTTACAGGTTGGAAAGAGGCACCTTCTTTGACGTGCCATTCTACACTATCAAACGTCAATACCAGATCTAACAATGTGAGTCACTATGATAGACGCACGTGCAGCCCAGTTGCCGGAAGACTTCATCGAAGAAGGGGACGCCTGCAACTATGCCCTGCCAATGTTAGCTAAGACCACCACGAAGGGTGCTGATACTCACTTCGCTTTTCCCTAGCAATTTCGCCTCAGATATTTCCTCGCCCACAACGAAGCCACCATAATCGAAGCTCGGTGTGTCCTCCTCGAGCCATTCCGAGACCAGTCGCTTGTACGTTTGTGGTAGGAGGTGGGCTACAGCACCGTGTGCTGGCGCGCCCTCAACTTTGGCCATATTGATGGGAGATGAAATGTGTCGTGATATGGTTGTAATGTGGCCTGAACAGCGCAGTATCCAAGTCAGAGGGCGGCTTTGGATTAGAGTGGTGAGTTCATCGGAACATCCGTCGGAACTTATCGATAGTAGCCGGCCCTAAGCGGCCGCGCATCGGATCCTGCGAGGCAGTCTTGCGTTCTACACGTCGCTGTCACATACGCGCATTCCACCTGCCACTTGTACGAAGGCATATCTTATGGCGGCTATATCTCCTCCTCGCGTTCACCCTCCAAGACATGATTATGCGCTCCTGCCGCTGTTCCTGCCCGGCGCCCTTCGCAACATACGTCCTCAACCATTCGCCCTATGTAACGACCCTTCCGCATAATCTTCGAGTTTAAGAGCCATTCCCAGCACGCGTAGAGACATATCATTAGGTCATTCCGTATGCGTCGGGAGCCTGTCGCGAGTTGATAGCAACATTTGCGCCTGCCCCTTCCAAGGCCCCAGGAACTCACGGCTGTTCACCATCAGACATGATACTTCAGGCCATTAAAGGCGTCACGGTGGAAGGACGCCGTCCTCGCAGACAAAGATGAACGCAGATAGCTGTGTAAAACTCTAGCCGATGTTCGTGCTGTGAACAGCTGCGACGAGGTCGCTGGTGCAGATAGACAGAGTGGTGTAGAGGCAACGCCGGCTACAATTGTTTGGATAACGGCAACACAAGCGCTGTCCACTGGCCGATCTTGATGCCCCCAATACAACACAAAAAGGAGATGGAGGCGTTGTGCGCTTCGTGTATAGACAACGCGTGCTTGTCACTTATGTGCTGTGATTGTTGCTGAGACTGAAAGAGATAGGAATGTTTGTACGCAGAGTTTACATCACTACAGCATTGCCGCCAGACTTCTCTCTTGACTATACAGGTACTCCACTTAAGACGACACACTTATGTGGATTGGGCGATTTAGAGGAGTCAGGCATGTTGTAGTGCAGGTATGGCAATATCTTGGTAAATACAAGATGTAAGATCTTGACCCGAATCCAAAATATACGATTATAGGATCCAACGCACCACCTGTAACACCCGTAGCCTTTTGTAAAACACCGGACTGTGAGGCACGTCGACTCAGGCATCCACATATCCATAATGCTAGCCATTGCCAGTATCAGCACCGTCATCTTCGGCTTTGATTATCGATGGTACTTCTGCGCCATCCAAGATACCGTTCAGTCGTACATTTCACTGTGACGTTCGTGTTATGCAGCGCTTGCACTTCTTGTTGATCGTAATGCTCCTTGCTTCGTTGAGTGTGCATTCAACCCCGGAGTGTTCGTGAGTAGTCGTGGATTTGAGGTGTCCACAATAGAAGTACACACGGTATGTTGTGCACATCTTGGGCTCATTCAGGGAGTTGGCAGGTGAGTATGTCAACAAAACGCTCAGTAGTGGCTATGCACAGATGATGTACGGAGCATGGACAGAGACGGCGAAACAAACACCAAGATTTTATACTAAAAACCTGTAGTGAATCTTTTCTGAACGACATACTGTCGGCTATGATGATAATGCTTCACATAATAGTACTGGTTCTTTCAATGTTCTATTAGCGACACACCTTTGATTAGTAACGTGTCCTTAATCATCGTCGAGTATTGATTCAAGGTCTGCACATGAGATCATGGGTGTCGTATATATCTTGGTTGCAGCGTAGGTTCGCCAATGATTCTAAGCATCAGGTCGTATCGCCAGTTATATGCATTAGTCTCGCGACTTAGTACGATTGTAGTCATAAGGCCAGAAGCAATTTCATCTCCAATGATGAGAGATGCAATGAGACTGGAGAAGGTAACAAAACAAAGCACTACTTATGTAAATACCTTCTGATACGTCGTATTGGCCAGGAACGTGACAAAAGAAGATAGAGGGCTCAACGTAGGAAGAGTGACCTTACCTGGGGAAAGGCTTAAGACCAGTATGCGTGAATGTTTGTACCCACGTATACTTTACCATGACATTCAATTGCACTCGCAAGGTCGAAACAAAGACATCGAAGCCTACACACGATTGACTAAAGATCATGCTGCCGAAGCTCAAATAGCGCATAAATCGAGAGGGTGAATGGACGAGACCAGGCATGCATGAATATAGCACGACGACTGAAGACAAGTGAGAAATGAACCCACAGACAGAGTGAGTTGATGTGAGAAATCGAAGAATAGACCACAGCTGCAAATGTTGTAATCCTCTAGCTCTGGGAAGAAGTTATGCACAGCTTTCCTAGAGCACGATGAATAGGATTCCGAGGAAGAAATCGATCTGCAAGAAAACAGCATCATATAAGCCGGGTCTCAGCATCGTCGCTTGATCGTACCGCACAGCAACGTTGTGAATAGAGGAGAGTAATCTGGCGAGGCAGGGGGAGCTGACGTTGCCGATGCTCAGTTTCTCGAAGCGATGCTCAGGAGCAGTCACGGGACCAAGTAGCCGCAACCGAGGATATTCATACGTTCGAGGCGACTTCCGTGACGCAGCAGGTACCGAATGTAAAGCCGGAGAAGCCACAAACCCCCACACAGCTATCGTCGACTCCAAGGGTAGATCTAGGTGACGCGTCGGGAGGACCGGATGGGCTTAGAGAGGTGATCAAGGAGTTGGTGGGTACGAGATGGAGACGCCAGAGATAGTGCTGCTGAGAAGGGACATTCCTCCCGGTGCACGGCTGTGGAGATTTATGGGGTTATTAGGGGAAGCGGTTGTCATTGCGTTGAAACTGTGGAGTCGTAGGTCGTGGACACAACGTGCCGTTGAGACGAGATTCTGCAAAAAGTTCAGTATCCTGTATGGTGTTGATGCAACATCATATTAATCTTCGAAGTGGCCATTTTTCTAGGTCGATGGCTCGTACCCTACCTTCCAAGGTTCCATCCACGTGGCGGTGACTGCTGGACCCTAGCTTCTTATTCCATGCCGCCAACGCTCGTCTCACTTCACCTTTTCTATATACAGCTTCGGTTACCAAAGACTATCGCGCACATCTCTGTAACCTCGTTCTCCATCGATATAGCAGACTGGTCACATGTCGCAGCCACTATTTTGAACCGAGCTGGAACTGTCTAGATGCGCGCATGCAGGTGGCCCACTTGAGTGACCTTATCGCGCACGCTTGCACTGAGAAGTTCAGAAATCTCGACTTCCTCCGGACGCATCAGTAGAACGCGATATTGCGTCGCCCATGAACAGACAAGGAAACCAGTATATAACACAGACGCTGTCGAAGGAATCGGGTGGATTCCGAGGTCGCAGGGGCCTTACTATCCATGCGCATCGGCATATTATGACGTGTAGTATGAAAGCCAGAGGCACCGCTGCTGGATGTCCCCGATTACTACACGAAAACATACCGAACACCTGGGTAATATACACCGCATGCAGTGCTGCTGTGCATGTATGCATGTATGCAGCAAATACTAATCCACCTGTTCGGGCTGGCGGGAGAAGAATTGTTCATGTACGGCTTATCCAGAAGAGCCTGTGGGTAAAGTCCTCCTGCACAGTAGGTACGCCCGTAATCTGACCGCGGTCCGCCCAGTCGAAATTAGTCTGACCCAAGGAAGACCTCTGTAACTGCGGCATCTTAGCATGTTTGAGAAGCTTTGAAAAGAGAGAGTGAAGAACTGCCGAAACCCGTTGTGAGCTGCTAGCAACGCCAAAGTTCTCGTCCCGCATCGCCAAGCATGGCGTTTCAAAATGACCACAATGAATGCATCTTCCCGCCACACTCGCATGCTCCACGAGTCAATCCCATGTCGGCCAAGAAAGAGCCCCGCAACACACCAGCCAAAGAGGAGGCCGTTAACAATTATGCGGCGTTGTGTAGGGCTCCTGTGTCGACTCGGTAAAATTTCCGCACCGACTTCGCACCCTGTTCAATCAAGCCGCCAGCTTGAACAGGATAAGAGCGTAGTGGAGCGGACATCGAGCTAGATATGCCGCTGTATTCCTTTCCTCTGGAGGCTGCGAAGTAACTGCCGATTTCTCTTTCCTGGCTCTCGACTTGCGCCCCAATACACGGTTGTGCGACAAGTGAGCTAATCGGGTATCGGGACGCATCCTACGTTCTTATATGGGCTGTGCTCTTCCCCAGATTCCTTTCCCCAGACTTACGGAACGTGTGGGGCTACAGCACAACGACGAAGAGATTTCGCCTCGTTGACTCTGAATCTCGACCACGGAATCCAGCTTCATCAAAATGGCACAAATGGGACTGGCATCGATGGGGACACGTCTGAATCGCACCCCTGCTGAGATAGAGAAGGGAGATAATGTTCTTTGTATGTTTTTAGGCAATCTTGCTTTTGTCAAACGTTAACAAGTTTGGTAGTTGAAGAGGCCAACGGAAGCGACCGGTCTACTGATGGCGAGTTTACCTGGACGCCCGAGGAAGAGAAGAAGGTCCGACGCAAACTGGATCGAGTGATCGTGCCGCTCACTACCTTTCTATATCTGCTATGCTTTCTTGATCGGTACGGACCGTTTCACTACACACAAAAGCTGTTTGCTGACTACTTTTATAGTGTAAACGTTGGAAATGCACGCATTCAGGGTATGGCCGAGGACTTGAACCTCGTGGGTGTCCGCTTCAACTGGGTGACTTCGATATTCTACATTGTTTACATGTTTGTCGAAGTACCCAGCAACATTCTTCTGAAGAAACTCGGTCCAAAGTACTATTTGCCGCTTCTTGTGTGCGGATTTGGCATGGTATCACTCTGCAGCGCTTTTGTGCATAACTTTGGAGGATTGCTAGTTGCAAGAGCTTTTCTAGGGGTCTTTGAAGGCGGTGTAATGCCGTAAGTATTTTCTCGTACTGCACCTAGCATTTTCTAACGATCGCTGCATAGTGGACTTGCATTCTTCATCACATGCTTTTACAAGCGCAACGAGCTCCTGTTCCGCATCGGTATTTACGTTTCTGCAGCCTCCATGGCTGGAGCTTTTGGTGGACTACTCGCCACTGTGTAAGTTTGCCACAGATCTTCTAGCATTTCGAGGTTCTGACTCAGTGACAGTCTTGCTCGCATTCCGCCATGGGGAGCTTCGGGCATGATCATCCATACCTGGCGTAATATCTTTTTCTTCGAGGGACTTTTTACCGTACTCGTCGGCCTTGGAGCGCCCTTCCTCATGCCTCGCAGCCCACAAGAATGCTGGTTCTTAAACGAGCGCGAGCGGATGATTGCTACCCAGCGACTTGTGCTAAAGAGTGGAGCCGATGAGAATGAGAAGACGGAAGTCCACCATGTGAAGAGGGCTGTGATGAACATCACAAACTACTTCTGCGCCTTTGGCTTCTTCTTTATCAACATCACTGTGCAGGGTATCTCTCTATTCATGGTAAGCCAATATTCCTTCAGGACAGTTCTATATACTAACATACACTTCTAGCCCACTATTCTCAGGGATCTTGGTTGGACGGCCACGAAGTCTCAGCTTTATTCAGTACCTCCCTATGTATGCGCGTGCCTGATTGCCATTGCAGTGGCCTTCGTCTCGGACAAGACCAACCGCCGTGGTATCTACCTCGCCATTTTTACGCTCCCGGCTATTGCGGGCTTCTCTATTATGCGATGGGCTACCGACCCGAACGTCAGATACGGTGGTATTTTCCTTATCACTATTGGCGCGTTTCCAGGTGGTCCTGGTTTCCTCGCGTGGGCGGCAAACAATGCAGCAGGTCCTGCTGTCCGCTCAGTCTCGACTGCTTACGTGGTCACGCTTGGTACCGCTGGAGGTATTCTTGCGACCTGGTATGTCAAATTACAGAGCAGTTACGATTGAAACATGTAGCTAACAGATCGCAGGACGTATACCAGTCAGGATGCACCAAGGTATCCGACAGGTCATACTATCAACTTGGCTGGTCAGATCTGCGTGTGCCTTCTCGCGACTTTCGGAATCTTTTATTGCAAGTGGGAGAACAAGCAACGCGACCTGGGCAAGCGAGACCACCGTCTGGTTGGCAAAACCGCTGCTCAGATCAAGGACCTCGGATACAGACACCCTGAGTTCCGCTACATGCACTAGATGTGCATGCTCACGATTCGACACGACCTCAACATTTCGTTCGTTTTACTTTGCTCGATGTTAGCGTAGCGGCATGACTCGTGCCATATGGGAATTCAACTTTTCTCTAAAGACTTGTACAACAACCTATGGGTGATCAAAATGTCTACATAATCGCATTGTGATTGTGAAATCTGATGTCGGGCTTGCGACGATATATGATTCAGCTATGCCCTCACTCTGTGCCGGCAGATGTCGGATTCTAGCATATGACATACACGGAGGCCGATGTCTATTGGTCGCTTCATCGACATTGGCATATTGTAATATACTTGCTGTTTCCAATAGGTTACATTAGTATCTTCGATATAGCCAAGCCCATATATACAAAGTTCTCGAGTCAGCTGGTATGTCGTCGGTATAGCTCTGACGATGGACCACATATAAGATATCGAGGTAAAAGTAAAAACCGTTCACATTGTGTATGATCCGATCGCCCGTTATGCATGTACTCGCTACAATTCTGGCTGTCGCCACTGTAGCACAGGCACACTGTAAGCCAATTTTATCAAATGTTCTTCATGCAAGTTCACATGAATAGATACTTTCCCACGGCTCGTTATAGAAGGAAAGCCAGAGGATAAAGACTGGTCTTCGACCCGCGAGACCAAGAACGCAAATACCAAGCAAGGCATTGAGGTAATCTACGATGATCACAACTTTCTTTACTACCGCATACTTATTACACTCACTTCTCGTGTAGAACCCCACCGTTGCTGACATTCGCTGCTACACTTCCAAAACCGCGCCAAACATTGCAATTGTGCCAGCCGGGTCAACCGTCCACTATATCTCGACGCAACAAGTCAACCACCCAGGACCGACACAATACTATCTTGCAAAGGTTCCAGACGGCAAGGATGTAAAGAGTTGGGATGGGAGTGGCGCAGTGTGGTTCAAGATCAGCACTACGATGCCAAGCGTAAATGCGCAGAAGCAGATGAGCTGGCCAGGACAGAGTATGTCATCCCTTTAGAATCTGACCATTTCCTAATAGTGTTTTGTAGATGAGTATACTACTCCCAACACAACAATTCCTGCTACGACACCCGCGGGCGAGTACCTGCTTCGCGTTGAACACATAGCACTACACATGGCTATGCAAGCCAACAAAGCGCAGTTCTACCTCGCCTGCTCGCAGATCAAAATTACCGAGGGAGGAAGCGGGGTCCCTGGACCACTTGTTGCATTGCCTGGCGCATACAAGTAAGTTGAAGTAGCGTATAATGTATGCATACACTAACACGCGATTGCAGAAGCAACGACCCAGGGATTCTTGTAGATCTGAACAAATACACGGCAGCCCCTGAGACATATCAGCCACCAGGTCCAGTTGTTTGGCGTGGTTAAGCCACAGGTGGAGATGCAACTTTGACCTCTGGTAGCTGGATACGTGTTTTGCAAAGAAAGCGAAAGAGCGCTTGATTAGGGAGTTTCCAATGCATCTTTCTCGCTGCCAATGTAGTCTTGTCTCACCAGATTATCCATCGTAATTATGGTAGTCTAGCACAAACTGAGAAGGATAGGGTTAAGGCTGAGGTACATGCGTCATTGGCTCGTGCTGAAAATTGCGGCATTGTGTCGTATGGTGGGGTATGGTGGGGTACGAAGATGGTAAAAGAAACATAACGCCGAACACTGGCAACGAGCAATTGAGTCGTGAGATCGCTCAGCGCGTGAAATGTGAGCCACCCCTCATCGGCGTAAGCGAATTCGGCCTAAGTTATCCGTTCGCGCTGAGTCTAACGGTGCTTCAACGCGCTGATTGCGACGTCCAACGGCGCAAACCTTTTAGTGGACTTTGTGACTAACTCGGCCAAGTCCGCTTCTCCATGGGCAATTGAAAACCCACTCGCCGCCCCGTCCATTCCCTTTTCTTCGTTCCTCGTTCTCACGATGACAACTACCGTTGTGCTCGGGGCCCAATGGGGCGACGAAGGCAAGGGCAAGCTCGCCGACATACTCGCTCACGAATCGCAAATCTGCTGCCGCGCCCAAGGCGGTAACAACGCCGGACACACCATCGTCGCGAACGGCGTGACGTACGATTTCCATATCCTCCCCAGTGGTCTTGTAAACCCCGGCTGCATCAACGTCATCGGAAGTGGCTGCGTCGTCCACGTGCCGAGCTTCTTCAAGGAATTGGAGGCGCTGGAGAAACATGGCTTGAACACTGAAGGAAGGATATTCATCTCGGACAGAGCACATGTCGTCTTCGACGTCCACCAGAAGGTGGATGGTCTGGAAGAAGTGGAACTGGGTGGTGGCATGATTGGTGAGGAATATACGCGCATAGCGAGGGACATCAGTGCTGATTGTGGGACATAGGCACAACCAAGAAGGGTATTGGCCCAACCTACAGCACCAAGATGACCAGGAGCGGTCTCCGCATGTGCGATCTGTTCGACGAGCAGATCTTCGAGACGAAGCTCAGGAGGTTGGCCTCGGGATTCCAGAAGCGATACGGTGATCTGCTCAAGTACGACGTGGATGCGGAGATTGCGCAGTACAAGGTTAGTCATGGCGGCATTGCATGTTGCGATGCGAAGGCTAACAGTATGAGTAGACTCTGCGCGAGAAGCTTGCTCCCTATGTCGTTGACCAGATCCCACTCCTCGCATCGGCCAAGGAGAAGAACGCTAAGATTCTAGTAGAAGGTGCGAACGCGCTGATGCTGGACATTGACTACGGAACATACCCCTTCGTCACATCATCGAACACTGGTATTGGAGGTGTCATCACAGGTCTCAACTTAGGCTGGCGGTCACTGAAGGAGGTCATCGGTGTAGTGAAGGCCTACACCACACGTGTCGGATCGTGAGTTTACATTACTGTCCAAAAACGAGCATCGTAGTCTAACGTACGACAGCGGACCCTTCCCTACCGAGCAGCTGAACGAGCTGGGCGAGAAGCTCCAGTCGGTAGGCCACGAAGTTGGCGTCACAACCGGTCGCAAGCGCCGCTGCGGCTGGCTCGACCTTGTTGTCGTCAAGCACTCGCACGCCTGTAACGACTACACCGCCATCAACCTCACCAAGCTCGACGTCCTCGACGATTTTGACGAGCTCAAAGTTGCGACATCCTACTCGTACAACGGTGAAGTGCTCGAAGGCTTCCCTGCGAACATCGAGATACTTGGCCAAGTCGAAGTACAGTACGACACGCTGCCTGGCTGGAAAAAGCCTACAACTGGTGTAACGAGCTACTACGACCTGCCCGTCCAGGCGAGGAACTACATCGAGTACATTGAGAAGTTTGTCGGAGTGAAGGTCAAGTGGATTGGTGTTGGCCCTGCACGAGACCATATGATCAGTCGATCGTAGGGACAGGCAATGAGCAGTGTTTCGAGTAGCATGAGCTAAGACAGGCCTTCTAAAACATAGAGCATAGACGAATTGCAGGCACACTTTATCCATGCGTGGTTTATTTTGAAGGAATCGTGCACGCCTTGAGGGCGGCCTGAATGAATAGCCATGGGCATTCTGCCGGTATCCGTTGCTGTGGTCCTCAACTACGCGAGCACGTGTTGCGGCCAAAGATAACGGCGCATGCTTAGACTGGCGCGAACATGATGAAAACACACACCAGTGCAGGAGTTAATTGCTCTGACTAAAGGTCCAACGGCTCATGAGCACAAGGCGACCAGCGCGATCGTGTTTATAACCCCGACTACGGCATGAAGACGGGCCCTCAGGCAATCAAATCAGCGCTCGCGCTCAGGTGAGTTGTGCCGGGATGCCGCCCTGGCCTAAACCCCGAACAAGGCCGGCCCTTGACCAAGTCTTGGTTAACGTCATGAACGACATCTGGAACTGTCACTTCGGGTACTCGGAATTAGGCCCTTAGCTACGAAACATCCACCAGGCTCTTGCAGTTTGCGCAGGTCCAAGACAGGAATTATAGAAGCAGCGCACGCTCCTTCGTTTTTCGCATCATCAAGCGACGACTGCCATCACGGCGCAACACAACACACCACCACGACCGACAACAACAACAACAACACCGACCAAGACGACGACCAACATGTTCACCAAGACCATTCTGAGCGCCACTGCGCTGCTGGCGGGTGTTGCGACGGCGGCGACGGCACCTGGGTTTCCCATCCAGGTTTCCCAGAACTTGACGGTCATGTACGGGAACAATACCGTGTCGCCTGGTGGAGAGCTGATTCCCCGTCCTGGTATGTCTCATTCTCTGTCGTCGCGGCGCAGTCGACCTGATTCCCTGCAACTCCAAGCTGACACTCATCACCAGAAACCGCACAACCCCCGACAATCTCGTCCCCAGTATGGTTCGCCGACGAGCAAGGCCCCGGCCGATGCGTCCTCCTCATGGTCGACCTCGACGTACCCCGTAACAACTCGCGCGTCCAACTCGTCCACTGGATTGCCACAAATGTAACACGCTCCGTGCCCATTTCCGCCAACACAACAGGATCGCCGCTCGTGATCCCCTCGGATAATCCCGTCCCGTACCTCCAGCCCTCGCCTCCTGTCGGCGATATCCCGCACAGCTACACGTTCATCCTGATGGCACAGCCACGCAACTTTAGCATACCCTCCATGTACGACGATCTAGCAGACAACAGGGTGGGCTTCAACGTTAGCCAGTTCGCGGCTGACGCGAATCTGACAAACGGAATTGCCGCGACCTGGATTACAGTGCAGAACCTTACTGAGACGCCCACAAACACAAGCTTCCCACCCCCGAGGCCGAGCCCAACAGGGGATGGTGCAGACTCTGGCGGTGCTGCTTCGGGTGATGCGAGTGGCATGATGATCGCCGGTAGGACGTTTTGGGCGGCAATGAGCACGACAGTGGTGGCGGTTGTCTTTGCTATCGCTTTGTAAAGAAGAGTTGGAGGTCAGAAAGTAAACGTAATGATATAATATTGAGAGCAAGAGGCGATAAGATATGGTCGATACATTAAGACAATACGAAGATCTTACGAAGGAACGATAGTTGAAATACATGCAAATCAACGACGTACGCTTCCGTTATCACTTTTCATTTTCTGCACCTGTGTAAATCAACTTGCTCTACTTGCAATGGCTCTCTGCTACATGTTCGATTCAACTTTCAAGTCATGGAGCCAGTGACGCATGTAAGATTATATTTGAGTAGGGCTATATTGTCATTATTCATACGAAGAGAAGAGAACCGTGCCTAATGCCATATCCTATATTCAAGTCTTTTCCTAACACCATCTATTAGTTGCAAACCCCTCCTTATACCGTCTACTCCGCACTAGCATTCGTCTTAGCCGCAGCCTCAGCAACCGCCTTGAGCGCAGCCGGTGCATCATCCCACGGCATGACCAACTCGACGAACCGCATCTTCTGCGTCTCGCCACTAGAAAACTCTTCGTCCTGGAACAGCTTCTCAACTTCCTCCCTTGTCTCGACCCGGTATGTAAGGACGCTGCCTTCTTCGGCACCAAAGACACGGGGAATGTCCTTGTATTTCCATTCCTGAACGTCGTTGTAGGAGTCCTCCCATCCATGGATGAGTCGTTCAATTGTATAACCCTTGTTGCAGATCACAAAGATGATAGGAGCCAGCTTGTTGCGGATCATAGTCGAGACCTCTTGCGCTGTGAGTTGGAAAGAGCCGTCACCTGTAAAGAGTATAGTGCGCTTGATGTTTGATTCTTTGGCGGCGAGAGCAGCACCTTGACAGGAGCCAGTTGCGTATCCGATAGAGCCCCAGAGGACTTGTGAGATGGCGTTGACGCCTGTTGGGAAGCGAGTTTCCCAGACACCGAAGTTAGAGGTGCCAGTCTCGGTAATGAGGATGTCGTCCTTCTTCAGCCATTGACCGAGTTTTGGCCAAAACCAAGCATGCTTGATCGATGACTCAGTAGATGCGGTCTCTTTCTCTGGAATGTTGTTGTTTGGGTTAGGTCCGGACTCAATGTTGAGCTTCCCTAGCTTTGCTGTAACCTTGGAGAGAACGCCGTTCATTCTTACACCCGGGTATTCCGAGTAGCGTACCTTGCATCCGTAGCTGTGTAGATCGATAGTGGTCAGCTGAGACATGCGAATGGTGAAGCCTGCAGTATTGAAGTCGGATTTGATAGCACCAATGCTGAGAACAAGATCCGACGACTCAACGCGTTCCCGCACACCAGCGTTGGAACCGTCTCCGGCGTATACACCACCATAGTTGGGTAGCGTCTCATCCACTGCGCCCTTTCCCATTGGTGCAACAAATGTAGGGATGCCTGATTTTTTGATGAGGTCGTGAGTTTCCTTCAACGCTCGGTGGCGGATAGCACATGCATCCACAAGGATGACAGGGTTCTTTGCTGCATGTAGATATTTCAAGACCACATCTACAACATAGTCTTCGGCTTCTTGGTCGTTCTGTGGATATTCCAGATCCAGTGGTGTGTTGAGGCGATCGCCATCGACTTTCTTTGTCACCATATCGCTAGGCAAAGATATGTAGACGGGCCTCGACTTGAGGTAACATTCCCGGATGGCGTTGTCGATGAGCATAGCTGCTTCGTGTTGGCTGTTCAGCATGGAAACAGCACATGAGATTTCCTTGGACATCCTCGAGAAAACAGTAAAGTCGCCATTTCCAAGAGTGTGGTGTAGCAGTGCTCCGTTCTTCTGTGATGCAGTCGATGGATAGCCGACGATGTGGACTATGGGTACATATTCGGAGTAAGCGCCAGCGATAGCATTGACTGCCGAGAGTTCTCCAACACCAAAAGTCGTGACCAATGCAGAGATGCCCTTGACTCTTGCGTAGCCATCTGCCGCGTAGCCTATAGTAATCGTCAGTATATATAGTATGAGGCGGGCGGATCGACTTCGGTCGCTCCCGCAAGCGAGCCGCTGGTAGCGCAAGGACGAGCTTTACATACCAGCATTGAGCTCATTGCAGTTGCCGACCCATTTCAGGCCGACTTTGGGAATGTAGTCGAGTGCGACGAGGTTGTAGTCTCCTGGTACACCGTGCACTGACTCGACTCCAACTTGTTGAAGTCGACGGAAGAGGTACTGCGTCGGTCAATTAGCACCTTCTCACATGCGTGTTCAGTCCACACGACTCACCTCTGCAACGTCAATTGGGTTTTTGATATCCTGGGAGCGTAGATCCTGTGCCATATTGCCGAGCTGTCAGATAATTGAAGCTTTGATGCTAAGAAAGTAGTTTATTTGGTATGATGGTGGCTGTTGGGCGCAGCTACCTTTAAGAAGGGTCCGCGAAGTTTATGGCAATGAGGTCATGTCCGGTCTTTACCGGCCAGCGCCATTGTTGGGCGCGTCTCGTGCGAGTGCATCGGGTGGACGTGGGACACTGCACCATAGTAACGCGACGCGCTGCATACACGCTGTTTGTCAGCCCAGGTGGCGTGAGGTATCAGATCTGCGGCGTGGTCTTGCTACCGAATGCGTGCGCTTGCAGCTCGAGGCTTCGTTTACGCTCACGATTTTCTTCGTGCTAACACTGTTATCGCGGCGTGGAAATAACTTGTATCAAGCACGAGATTGTTGGTCAGAGTGGAATTGAGACATTTGAAAGCGGGGCGCCTCGTGGGCCGTACCACACCATCCACATGTATTTGGTCAATCTGCATCATCACCCGTCTATCCACAGCAGAATCCCAACATTCATCCAAGTCTGAATTTTGCTAATCATACATCAGAACGTGAAGATCACGACCCAGCTCCCCGCAGCTTATCTGCAGTCATTTCCTGAACTCTCTCCACCAGCTCGTCATTCAATGGTGTTCTTACACCCACTTCCCTTCCACGTCTGGCCCAGTACCCGTTGATGTATCTGATTTCCGTCTCTCGTCTGTTTCTCATGTCCCATACCATACTCACCGTAGTTGCTCTATTCTTCTTGATGATATCCATTACCGTGTGGTGCAAAGATTTCGCCGAAAATCTCTCCTTCACACCCTCCACACCCTGTAGTTCAGGCAGAGCGAGGATGACGGATGAGATTTCCTGCATGAGTCTCATGTTGGTTTCTGGAATGCTGAGGATGTAGGCAGTCACTGCGTCTTCGAGTGCACAGATAGGGTTGCTGAGCGCGTTGCAGGCGAGCTTCTCTAGTTGGACCTGAAGCTGGAGGTGGGTGTACCAAGTCAGTGTGTGCCTCGCGTGAAGCTTGTACAGGGACACTCACTATAGTGGGCCATGAATAAGCCTGACATTTCAGACGGTGCGCAAGAGGTAGAATGTCTAGCAGCCGCGAAAGCGGTTGAGCTGTGTCGCCATCTTCTCGAGGGACTGGTCCTACTGATGTAGCTGCAGGCCCCGTGTGAGTGATATCGAAGGGTCGGTTCAGAGTGATGCCGTGCGATATCACTCCCGTAACGTAATTTGGTCGCACATGCGGATCAGGCCAAAGGAATGTGTTTGCGTCTTCGATCATGCCTGCGCCATTCTGCAGAAACATGACGTTGGACTCGCGCGAAAGTCTGGGTAGAAGAGGCCGTAGGGCTGCAACCGTCTGGGTAGACTTGACGCACACGACAAGGTCCCCGATGTTCTCATCGATTGGGGTTCCTATTGACTGCAATATTTCAGCAGTCCCATACGTGCGCGAATCCTGCATCAAGTGCCAGGTTTTACCGTGCAACACCTCCAAGTCATAGCCCGTCTGAGCTACATTCTGGCCTTGGTGCGTCTTCAATCGGATCCTGTTTCCATTTTGCACATAGTCTTGCACAAGAGAGGGACGATGGAGCAGTAGATTTACCGCTGGTCTTGCAGGTATCTCAGCAAGCGAGTGGGCTGTGAAAGTGCCGACACTTCCTAGGCCCAGGACATGAATGCGTGGGGTGGCTTGGGTGCTTGAGATGCCGCGATGTTGCACAGGCCTCGTAAGAGCAAGTCGCGTGCACTCCAATGTGCCAGCTTGAAAATGGCCAAGTTGACCACACCAGGAACGAACAAGCTGACCCGTTCGAGGTACTGTTATAGCAGGACCAAAACGCCGAAATATCGCCATATCGAAACTTGCCAATCAGTGAAGGTGCTCCAAGACAAGACGTCCAGCTGGTCGTGATGCTGGTAGATGTACATTGTGCGCTCCGCGGCCAAGGTTGGAGGGAGGGTTGGCCCTGTCGACTAACCGCTTGCCCCACCAAAACATACTACGAGAAATGGGAAATGGTATTTGCAGGAATTTACCGAGACTTAGAGCGGAAGACAAAGTTTTGTGAGTGCGACGGAGAGGGCGAAAGGAGCTGAAGATTGAAATTAGACATTACGTTGATACGAGCAAAGGTGGTGCTCGGGAGCAGATAGCCGGGCCAGTCAGTACCTGACTAACGGGGCACGATGGATAGCTTGCGCGCTGGCTTCTTTGGCTTCTTTGGCTCGACTGAGTGCAGCAGCAGTTGTGGCGGTGCGAGGCCAGCACCGCCACGTGCTCGTGTGAGATGAAACACGGCAAATGGGCTCGCGACGGTGTCTCTCCGGTGGCTACGTAATGATCCATGCGCATTGAAAGTTACAGCGTGCAAGAGGCGGGTCGAGAAGGGTGCAACGGCTGACAGCGCAAGAGTTCAGAGGCGCGTCCAGCAAATCACGGTGCCGGCTTCACGCCTGGCCCGTGCGCGGGCCGTAGCTCTCACCACCGCCAGACCCTCAGGCAGCATCTGGACGCCGGCGCACTCGGTCGCTCAGTCGCTGCCCCTCGTCGTTGTGTTGCTGCTGTTCCTGTTGTTGTTGTCGCCGCTGCCCACGCTGCCCTCGCAATCTCCCGCGCCGTGGTTGCATCCCATCTTTGCTGCGACGGCCAAGCGCATCCGCCCTCGTCGAAGCGCCCTCGTCGACGCAAGCGCAGGCGCCGCGTTTCTGACCTCCAGACTCCATCGTTCACCCCCCGTTCGTCCCAACGGCTCCGCGATTCGTATCCCGTATTCGACCTGTCGCCTTGGTCCTGGGACCCACCCGCGCAACTTGCATCGACACCGACAAAGGAGCCCAAGGAGCCCACCACGTCTGGCAGCTGGCTCCCCCAGGCATGTCGTGATGTGACGGACCTTGGCCTCTGACCCATCCGAGGAGCCTCCACCGCCGTGCCGTGGTCAAGACATGACCCAAGAGCCTCGACAGCGCTCCGCGTCAAATATCTCCAATCCCTCGGACCCTGCTGCCCGTCGCGGGCCTCGCCAGAACCGCATCCCGCCCACCAATCTTCCGCTGCCCGAGATCCCCAGCGTCACCTCGTCGCCCTCGTCGTCGCTCCAGCCTCTGGGCCTGAGCAATCTCGGCTCGCCATATCCCTCCTTCTCCCCCGGCGGCGCCAGCGCGCCTTCTACGAGTCCGCGTGCGAGGGCGCATACTGTTGCCGACCCACTCACCACGCACCGCCAGCAGCAGCCGTACCTCGACGGCCCAGCTATGCATCAATACATCCCCCCTCCGCCGCCTCAGCCCTCGAGCACGCCCGCCGGCCACATTGCCCTTCCCCCGCCGCCGCCACGGCCCACCAACTACGGCAGCCTGGGGGGCATACCCATCCCGCCGCCCCCGCATGCTTCCAACAACTGGGGTCCCCCAAGACCCCAGTACCAGCAGCAAGGCTATGACCCGGGCCAGTATCGCAATTACCCTCACAACATCCCCCCTCCCCCAGGGCCTCCGCCTCAACAAATCCAGCACGAGCGCGAACCCCCTCTAACGTCAGCCACATACATCCCCGGCGGCGAGTCGTTTGGTCCCGGCGTAGGCATACCTCCACTGCACACTTCGCGAGGAGGTTATCCCGAGCCCTACTACAGGGACGACAACTACTCCGCCAATACCGACACGTCGGCCCAGGCCTTCTCTAGCAGCCTCCTCGAGAGCGTGCAAAGCGTGCAATATGGCTCCAACAACGGCTTCAACATTCCCCAGACGCCCAGCAGTCGCAATCACCTCAATATACCCACCGAACGAGCTCAGGTTTACGACTCCTCTGGGCCGCCAACCGCAACCCTACAAAACCCAATGGTCCAGAACCATGGCAGCGTCTACCACCGCTCTGAAAGCAACGGCACCACGCCCATATCTCCCCACGACCACTCGATGCATTGGCCCGCTGAACGTGTACAGCATTGGCTAGCGAGCAACAATTTCTCACGAGACTGGCAAGAAACATTCAGAACATTGGGTCTTGAAGGCTCAAAGTTCTTGGATATTGGCCGCGGCCATGGTAGCAAAGGCAATGTAGCCATGATGCATCAGGTCATCTTTCCGCAGCTGGCCAAGCAATGCACCGCAAGTGGGACTGGATGGGACCAGAATAGAGAGCGAGACGAGGGCCGCAAGCTGCGTAGACTTGTACGCTCCATTGTTGAGACTGGCACCACCGCCAATCCTCGGGCAGCACCGCAACGATCTGATACTGGCATGACGAGCGCTGGAACAGAGGGCACTGTCGAGAATTCACCCTACATTGGCACCCGGGGCATGGATTTTGGATCGACACCAACCACAGCCGGCAACGGCGAAGAGAGCCCTGGGCGCCAATTGCTGTTACATTCGCCTGGTGGCAGCACAAATCCACCCAGACGCATCTCTACACAGCAGCGCAATTTCACAGTTCCAGGCCTTGGTCCGACTCCAGACTTTTCAGAGGGACCGGCACGCAGTCCCTACTCAAGAGAAGTTCTCCAGGGCCTCGATCCAAAGTCTGTCCGGCACAGCCCAAACGCATCCTCGGAATTTGGGCCATCCTCTCTGGGTGCGACAAACTATCGCCAAGCAAGTCCACAGCAAAGCCCAGCCTTATCATCAGCCCGCCTTGCTACTAATGGGGGGCAGCTCAGCGCGGGTTTGAATAACAACGGATCCCGCTACTACTCTCCTCACAACCGCGTCAACAGCACCGAATCAATAAACTCCACGTTCGCTAATACTGGTTCCGGTCCACCCTCGGGCAGGTCATTCGAGAACCGGTCTGAGAGCCGGAACGAGAACCGGAAGAACGGCTACGAAGGCTCACGGCCAGGCACCGGATTAGCAAGATACGATATGGAGGTGCCGACTAGTGCTAAGGACCATGAGAAAGGTTTCTTCAAAAAGATCATGGGTGGGCGAAAGAAGGAGAATCACCCATCTCCTGATGACACCAGTCTTGATTCGCCCACCAGTCCGGCAAGCCATCGTACTCATCCAAGCAGCTCCCTTTTTGGAAAGTCTGGCATGAACTCAAGCGAAACATCTTTGAACGAGCGGCCCCCTTCGAGACGATCAGCTCAGACAGACTCCGACAACCGAGCAGCGGGTCGCACCCGTGCATCTGGGAGAGAGGACCGTAAATACGCTTTCGTAACACCGGATGGCTGGAACTACCGCCTTATTGACATCACCAATGTAGACTCAGCAGCATCTCTACGGACTGTGTGTTGTGAAGAGCTGAGTCAGGGATTGAGCCATATACCTGGCGTAGAGTTGCATCTTACACTACCCGGACAGCAAGAGCACGATCATCCTCTGTCAGACTCCAAGTTGCTGAAGGCTCGGTCGCAATACGGAAACCGAGTTGGCGAGCTCAAGATCTTTGTCAAGATACCCCAAGAGGGTGCCGTACCTCCCTCTGCCGGACTAGGAGTTTCGCTTCCTCATGCAGCTGCCAGGTCTATCGATGAAGATGCATACTCTCGACTCAACGCCGACTCTCAGCTAGACTCGCCAGGTGGAAAGTCTGGAGAGTCTACGCTAGTCGCCGACAGAAGTGCAGCTCTCCGTAAGATGGCAGAGAAGACTGAGCCTGTGCCAAACAACCCGGTCGACAGGCCTGCAGAGTCTGCGTGGGAGCCGCGTGATGACTTGGCTGAAGAGGAACGGCGGAAGCTGCTAGAAGCCGCTGCTGAAGAGCATCGGAAGGAAACCAAGCGGAAACAGGACGAATACTTGAGGAGTCGTTTCCAAAAGATCAATGGACACAGTCCTGATCTGAACCCTACTTCGAGTGATAACCTCAGCTATCGAAGCCAACGCATTGTTGACTTTGATGAGCCCCGCGCCTCTCCTTACGAGGACGTGAAGAAACAATTCGACGGAAAGCCAAAGCAACTCGTTCCCCTAAGAGAACCACCACCGGTACCTGCCGATACCAGCACGCTATTGAAGGCTAATTCGTTGTCAAGGGCTAAGAACCGTGGCTCATGGCCTGAGAGTGACGATGGTCAAGACAAGCGAAGATCAACCGAGTCACAGTCAGAAAAGCGCAAAGCCATTCCACAAGGTGCAAGTGGGTTGGGAGGCATTGCTGCCGCCATCATCGGTGCTGGTAATCTTGGTGCAGGAATCGGAGCAGCGAACCGCGCACCGCAACCAAAGGGTCAGCAACCGCCTTCAAAGGAGGAAGGCTCACCCGAGAGTATTCGACCATCGCAACAGATACTGCAGGACAATGGATTCGGAGCTAGATCAGGCTCTGGCAGGAATAGTCCAGGTGGGTCACCTCGCAGTCCCGGCGATTTCACAATGAGCAAGGGGAATATACCTTTCAGAATACCTGACTATGAGGAAGCTTTCGGAGACGATACGTCAAATGAGAGGCCAGGCCTTACCCTCGCAATGCCCGACCCAGCAGTGACACGACCAAGAGACGAACGATCTCGCTCACCGAATCGAAGCCCTCACACAGCGCAAGCCCCAGAGTCCACACTGAGTAGAGAGCCATCAAGGGTATCTATATATGGCCCTACTCACGATTTTGAGGAAGCACGAGTGTCGTTTATTACAAAGTCACCAAACCTTGAACCTTTGGATTCCGACGATGACGATTCCGATGATGGTCTATTCGCTGCGCCGCTCGCAGGACGAGCTGGTCCGCCCACACCTGCGAAGAACACACCCATCACTAGAACCAACTCCCGTAGCCAACGGCCAAACCTTACACTCAAGACACAACGGTCAAAGAACTCATTAGCACAAGTTACGGAGAAGTCCGCTGAGCAAAGCGCAACTGGGGATCGTGACTCGCAGCCAAGCGACTTCCATCCTGAGTCGGCTGCATCTGCAACCTGGACCGACTCCCCGAATGATACAAACAAGTTCTCGCGTCGCGAATCCTTCGCTAGCGATGTTTGGGCAAACCGTCCGCCAGCTGAAGCCCTCGTGGAACACCTTGACGAGCTCTTCCCGAATGTCAACCTCGACCAACCTATGCTTGAGGAAGAGGATGCGGATGGCGCCGCTGAGCCAGTCAACGACTCCCAGCCTGCGCCGGTCGAGCCCACTCCTGTCAATCAGCCCCTCACTCGTGGTGGTGCCGGACTGCAGAGTATCGCGCAGCGAAACATGAGAAAGTCGGGTGCTGGCCTGGGCCGTACCAAATCCATTCGTGAAGTGGTGAAATCACAATACCAGCCACTCGACAAGAGGCCACTCCCAGGCCAGGCACATGCTGGTGCTGGTCCATCGCGAGTTGCTACGCTACGCAATGGTGGCGATATTGTCAGGCGAAAGTCGACGAAGATGTTCAATGCCAGAACTGAGCAAGTACGACCTCAACGCGGCTCGCGCCTCGTCATGGAAACGATACCTCAAGATCATCTACCAAGTGTCCCGTCGCGGCAGCCAACATTCAAATGGATGAAGGGTCAACTTATCGGCAAAGGCACATTTGGTCGCGTCTACCTTGGTATGAACATCACCACAGGAGAGCTTATCGCTGTCAAACAAGTCGAGGTCAACGCCAAGGCCGCTGGGTCCGATAAAGACAAGATCAAAGAACTTGTGAAGAGTTTGGATCAAGAGATCGATACCATGCAGCATCTTGACCACCCCAACATTGTGCAGTACCTCGGATGCGAACGCAAAGAGTACAGCATTTCTATCTTTCTCGAATACATTTCTGGTGGCAGTGTAGGGTCTTGCATCCGCAAGCACGGAAAATTTGAAGAGTCTGTTGTCTCTTCACTCACACGGCAGACTCTGCTCGGCCTTTCATACCTCCATCGTGAAGGCATTCTTCATCGTGATCTCAAAGCCGACAACATCCTGCTGGACCTGGACGGTACATGCAAAATCTCTGATTTTGGCATATCCAAGAAGAGCGACAATATCTACGGCAATGACGTGACAAACAGCATGCAAGGCTCCGTCTTCTGGATGGCTCCCGAAGTGATTCGCTCCCAGGGTCAAGGGTATTCTGCCAAGGTCGACATCTGGTCTTTGGGTTGCGTTGTCCTGGAGATGTTTGCTGGTAAACGTCCGTGGTCCAAGGAAGAAGCCATTGGTGCCATTTATAAGCTCGGTAGCTTGAACCAGGCTCCTCCCATCCCCGAAGATGTGTCCAGGGTGATTGGAGTAGAGGGATTGAGTTTCATGTACGACTGCTTCACTATTGATCCCATGGAGCGTCCTACGGCTGAAACGCTCCTACGAGCGCCTTTCTGTTTCAGCGATCCGAATTACAACTTCCTGGATACAGAGCTTTATGCTAAGATTAGGGGAGCCTTCCAGTAGTGTGCGTATATCAGGGAGGATTGAGGCGGGAATTGATGACGATGACGAATGGATTTTGATCTGTAAAAGAGTGTATCGGGTATATGCTATGAGGTTTGACTGTATCGTCGCTTGTCTTAGACAACATATACCCACTTTCTTTGTTTTCTGCCAATCTTATGTTTTTGAAGCGTAACGCGCGGATTTCAATATGATATTTTATGTACTCCTTTCCCTTTTCACTTGATAACATGAACATGACTTGTGCTATGTCGTTAGGTAGAGAGGGGGTTGGTTGTGCGTCTTAGAGGGCCGATAAATACAGTGCCATACTTTGACCAGACGCACTGCGACACTAATGTTAACAATGACATGAAAATCTTCTTCGATAGGTTGCAGAAAGAAGCTTGATGCCCACTCAACTCTATGGTCCGCATGACGTACTTCTGTTTTCGCCAAACTCACTCTTTCTACCAGTAGCCACGACTATAGTTGAGAGTTGTCTCAACTCTCTTGTCTCGATGTACGACCTTCTTGCATTCGGACCATAACCTAACATTCTCTACGAACATGGCAATGGTTGGTGACTCTAAATATGGATGTACGAGGTCAGTGTATGTCTCACATGCACTTCGTACATTGGCACTTACGCTGGTAGGACCGTTTGCAAGGTTTCCACATGCTGGGCCGCTTTTCTTGCGTAGTTGGTGGGCTTGCTCGCCGATCTCTTCGTAGCATTTTGAGTAGGGGTGGAGGCGGATTATCGTACGGCTAAGAACATTTGGACATGACGCTGCATATGAAAAGCATAGAGTGGTGTAGGAAGAGTTTTTTATCTTCAGGTCGTGGGTATCATTGAAGCCTATTTTACTTGTATGCTCTATTGCCTACATTTACTAATCAGATCAAACAATGTTTGCAAACAAAGTCTTTGTGCATAGCTAGGCTAGCTGAGGTGGTTTGGAGATAGTCGTTCAAGAGCTCAGAGAAAGAAGTTGTCGGGTTCATGACTGGAGGTTTGGCTTCAGTGATTGTGCTTTCGGCATACTCTCGATATCGTGCTCATCGTCAGTCTTAAATAGAGATCTACTTTGTTGATTGATTTGGATCGGAGGCTGCGGCGAGTACCCTGTTCGTCACGTCGTTGTTCGCTGTCCTTTCGGTGCTTTCGTGGTACTTCTTGCGGGTCCTCGATACGAGTATCGATGACGACTGCGTTGGGACAATAGCTTCCTATAGACTGCTTGTTTCGTTCTGCTGTTGACCTCCCAATCAAACATCGCCGTTGGAAGAGCGCAATCATACATTTACAGGTCAGGCTGGTGATGTTGCCAGCTGGCGCCGCTGCTGTATGAATCCATCCTAGTCGGCGCTCCTTCATTTTCACGAAACGCTGCGCCGTTTGCCAACATGGGCCGCGCCATAATTATGCTTCGTTGACTGCGACGCAGGCCACGGTTCGAGACATTAAGAAATATGGTCTTCAAGGTTGTGTACGTGAGAACGTCACGTTCCAAAGCCCCAGCTATCAACCCTCAGCATTTGAGGATAAGCGAATAAAAATAGAAAGCGGTTTTCTTACCAAGGGAAACGATGTCGTCACAAGAAAGGAAGTGGATTGAATTGCGCGTTGCCTCGAACCGCTTATTCTCGGCGACCCTCCAGGGCTCGTGGCGGATCTGACGCTCGCGTGTGGAGAGGGTCAATCCTCGCATCTTACCGTGGGTCTGTGAATATAGGCACATGCGTATTGCCGCGCCGCTGCAAAACCTGGGCATGCAGCGCACCGACCGAGCCGACCAAACTCGCAACCAGATAGACTTCTAGATTCAAAAAACCCGCCACCTAGGTCCTTGGACGTCACTCCGCAGGAACAGCACTTGTTGAGGGACGATATCGATAAACCATCTCCACAGATGAAAAGCTTGAGTTGACTCAAGCACTTGCGATATGCGGAAATAGGAGGGTTGAAACAACGGTGTCGACTCAGGTGCTTGACGTGTGGGTGGTGATCCATGGCCTTATGAAACACGGCCTGGTGTGTACCTGCATCAAGGTTGGCCAACAAGCGAGCAGCCGAGAAGGGCAATAGGGCGAAGACGCTCTTTTGCTGGGCAAAGAACGCATAACGTGCATAGTAGTAGACATTCCTCACATAATCGATGAGCGGCGGGGCAAAATAAGGATATGCGTTGATAAGGCCGTGGTCAGCAGGGTGCACCGCAATGGCGCGTGTCCTTGCATGGAGGGGGGATGTGACCGGTAAGCGAATGCGCAAGACACGCCGCAATCAAAAGGTGCGCGAGAAGTGGATACAGAAGGTGAAAGTACCGGTCCTCCTGTGGACCGCGAATGGTTCCTCAGTAGGAGCGAGCCTGGGGCGTCGAGGTGGCTGTGCTAGCTACCCAGAAAGGCCTTTGCTGCCGAAATGCGTCTTTTTCCCGCTCGGAGGAACGACTCGTTCATCGGCACGGAGAGCGTACACGGTATTTGCTCTGGTCCACAGTCGCGCGGACAGGTCGCACGATGATAGGGAGGGCAGTCCGTCGTCGTATTTACAGTGGTAGCGACACAGCATCTGGCGACCCCAGCGTGAGACATCTGAGAGGCGCACATCGGCGCCAGTCGGCTCCCAAATCATCAGCCCCCAACGGCCCCTGCGCGCAAGCTCTTGTCCGTATCTAGCTAAGTCAGGGGAAGGCGGCGCGGATCAGTCGTCCTTGGACGTTTCGGGACCAACAGGGGCGCTTCACCTCCCCACTGATCCCATCTTCCACCCAATAGTGCCCCGTCACTATCGACGCCGCCACGAATACGATATACCCCCCCGGTCCAGGCTCAACCGCCTCGTGTCCGAAAAGGCGACTAACAGCATGAGTTTAGACCAAGTTGAGCATGGACTAGGAATAGCATACCTCGATATATGACCCTGCCGCGTGCCCGCCCCTGCTACGGTTACGCCGCATCTCTGATTCCTCGTTCTTTGACGTCGAGGTTTCTACAGCATACGTTTTCTTTCCAGACCTTCTGGGCTTGATCCAAAGGTCGTTCCGCTCTTTAGCATCGGTTTTAATAGTTCTTCATTCTTCGGGTTCTTCGAGTCGGCTTCTTTCGAGACTCTTGGCCCATCCGGTCTTTCAACCAAACACAAAAAGCATCCACTACGTTCTTCACCATGGCCAACTTCAGCAAGCCCGCGAGCATGATGACTATGCTAGTCGCCCTTTTGTCCATTCTGCAGTTCACTGTCGCTTTCCAGCATGGCTCGCACCACCACGCCCACCCTGCTCGCCACGCAGACTCTGCCATTGAGGCTCACATCAACGAGATCGAGGGTGAGCTAACCAAGCGTCAGTCCCAGCAAGGGTTCATAACCATCACTGGTGTGTGCAGCTCCGGTACTGCATCCAACGGCCAGTGCAATGGCGGCAACACTGCTGCGCCCCGTCTCGAGCTCCGTACTTTGGCGCGCAACGCCGACCAGTGGAACTTGTACCTCCTGGGTATGGAGAGGTTCATGGCCAAGGACAAAAACGACAGGCTTTCGTACTACCAGGTTTCTGGTGTCCACGGTCGTCCTTTCCAAACCTGGAACAACTTCCCCACGCCTCTCATGAACCAGGCTGGTTTCTGCCCTCACGCGCAGGCTCTCTTCGGTTCCTGGCACAGGCCTTACCTTGCCGTCTACGAGGTATGAAACTCAGATTGAACGCTCAAGCGTAGACTGACAGTTCGCAGCAAGCATGGTACCAGAGCGTCTTGGAAGTCATCGCTACGTTCCCATCCAACCAGCAGCAGCGATGGAGGAACGCCGCGGCCACTCTCCGTATGCCCTACTGGGACTGGGCCATGGACCCAGGACAAGGTGGCGCCACCGTTCCTACTCAGATGCGTGACCAGACTGTTACCGTGACCAAGCCTCAGGGAACTGTCACCATCAACAACCCCCTGTACAAGTACACCTTTGGCAACACGCTTCCATCTGAGATGGGTGGAGGCCCATGGAACAACTTCCCTGAGACGCTCCGTCGCCCGGTTGCTAACCCCACCCGCAGCAACAACAACGAAATGAACGCCCGCTTCAACGCTATGCGCGTCTCTCTTCGTGACCGTGTCTTTGCTTTGTTCTCCAGCAAGGCCAACTGGGGTGCTGCTAGCACTTCCGCTATCGGTGTCCGCACTGACCTGAGCGGCGGCGGTGTTGACAGCTTCGAATCCGTTCACGATGCCATCCACAACACTGCTGGTGGTGAGAGTGGAGGACACATGTACTACCTCGATGTCTCGGCTTTCGACCCCCTCTTCTGGCTCCACCACACCAATGTTGACCGTCTGCTCGCCATGTACCAGCTCATTACCCCCAATACCTACATCTCCAACGGTAACGTCATGCGCCCCATGGCTCAGTGGAACCAGGGTGAGCCCAAGAACCAGTACTCTCCTCTTAAGCCCTTCACCAAGGACTCTGCCGGTAACTACTTCACCTCCGTTGATGTTAAGGAGACCCGCACCCTTGGATACTACTACCCCGAGACCAGTGACCGTTCCTACCAACAGGTGGCTCGCGCCGTTACTCAGCTTTACGGCGCCGGTCAGAGGACACTTACCAAGCGTGGTGACGACGAGTCGGAGACTGGCCAGTACCTTGGACGTCCTATCAAGGAGGGTGACTACCACACTGTTCTCTCCGTTATCGCCGACAAGTACGCTCTCAAGGGATCTTACACTGTCCACTGCTTTGTTGGCAAGCCCGGCAACAACTCTACTTCGAACTCCACTGCGCCTTACCCAGTTGCAAACTCGACCGCTTCTGCTGTTGTTCCTATCAGCACTGGTACCTCTCCATACAGCAACAGCACCGCCGATGCCGACTACGACCCGTCTACCGACTACACCCAGGACCCCAACTACGTTGGTTCCTACGGTATTCTCGGTGGAATGATGCAAGGTGGTGGTAACGCTTCCCAGTCTGTCATGACTGAGGGTGCTCTCCCTCTTACCACCTGCCTCCAAGGAAAGGAAGCCGCTGGTGAGCTCGAGTCGCTCCGTCCCGAACACATTGAGTCCTACCTCAAGGAGAACCTCTACTACAAGGTTGTTGGTGTTGACGGTGAGCTTAACGCGGACGACATCCCCAACCTTCACATTAGCGTCAAGTGCAACAAGGCCAAGCCTGCTGCTTCTGACGATGAACTTCCTGACCTGAGCGCTCCTTACGAGGTTCTCGAGAGCGTCACTGCTCACCTTCCTGCTGGAAAGCCCTTCAAGTACGTCCCCACCGCGCTCGACATCCCTCTGCCAGACGGCGATGAGTACAACGAGCCTAGCAGCGACGGCTCGATGCCCCAGAGCCCCTCTAACGGTGTCTTCCCCTACCCATCCATGCCTTGGGAGGAGCAGGGATACTGTGTCACCAAGCAGACCATCGAGTACGTTGACGAGTCTGGTAACTTCCTGTACTCTGAGATGTAAGGTGGTGAAGACGTTGCGTAGAGAGTGTGTGTGATGGGGTCGTGAAAGAAGCATTTGAATGCTTGTGTATGAAGGATCTTTCTTGAATAATACCTTTCGAATGTACATTGGACACGAAAGTTTTTTTTTCCTTACAAAATGTCATTTGATATCCAGCAAAGGCTCTTCCCTATCGTTTTTCGTAGAAATGTCATCGTCTCTTTGAAATGTCATCTGCAGCGTAGGCGTTATTGCAGCGCTTCGTAATCAAATCTGTCTCGAACACTTGCTGCTCCCTTTGTGCACTGATCTGCTACCTACTATTATGATGCGGTGAAGGTCGGTGATTATTGGACATGCCCGGACGCCACTACTTGAACAGCTTCATTGTCTATAATGAAGCCAACGTGTGCAACTCCAGCAGCGGTATGTCAGACACTATGTACAGATTACTCGGTTGTAGAGCTGATGGCGCTAGAGATTCGCTGGTACCAAAAGGCGCTAGTGGGGGTTTCGCTGATCTCGCTGGGCACGCACCGCGAGCACCACATCACGGCAGTATCTCTCATCCTGCTTGACCATTCCTAGGGCACCTCAGGCACTCACGCATTGTTCCGTAAGTCCTACACCAACGTCGTCACCATGTACCAAGTCTACAAGTCGTGCTTCACCAGCATGGCGCCTGAATCGCGCCGTCGCGAGGACATGCCGCTCCTAATGTGGGGTTCGATATGTCATTCTCGCGATACTAATTTCTCAGTAGATACAGCTCATAGGACAGTCTGCCCACCATGCCCGCTATGCTAGATGACCCTACTGCGCCGGTCATATATAGGACTTCCGGCGACGTACCATATCCTCCGCCTGGTGGCCCGCTGCCAGTGGGCATTGCACCATGTCAAGTAATCCTGCGCGACCGGGTGACAAGCGCAACGATAATCCCCTTCTCTGCGCCGAACCAAGTTCCCCTCACATTACTGGCATACCTATGTGATCAATTAGGACGCGAGATTGAGAAGGGCGATACCTATCCCATGGTTGAGCCGCTGACCCTCGAGGCGTTTGGTCCATACTGGTTCGGTGTCTTTGGTGCCATTATGCTGCTGGGTGAGATCCAGGATGGCCGAGAACTGCACGAGATGGCACGGAGAGGCTGCGACTGGGAGAGGGAATGTCTTGGTAGTTTCTATATCAAGCCCAACTACCCGGGACGGTCGAGCCATGTCTGCAACGGCGGATTTCTGGTTACAGATGCGTCGCGAAACCGAGGTGTTGGTCGCTTGATGGGCGAGACATACCTAGACTGGGCACCAAAGCTTGTGAGACTATTCACAGACGTTAGGCAGCATGCGCTAACCTACTCAGGGCTATACATACTCCGTCTTCAACCTAGTTTACGAAACCAACGTCGCTTCCTGTCGCATATGGGACGCCCTCGGATTCAAGCGCATCGGTCGTGTGAAGGGTTGTGGAAACCTCAAGTCGTATCCGGGCGAGCTGGTCGATGCCATCATATACGGTCGGGATCTAGGCCAAGATGACGAGTTTGTGTCTGAGGAGCGCTTCGACAAGATTCGCTTCTATCTCAAGAACGGAAAGTATCCCAACGGTGCTGACCGAGCAGAGAAGAGCCGTCTCCGTAGTGCAGCTACTCATTACAAGCTTACGCCTGGTGAGGGTGACGAACCCGAGAAGCTGTGGCTGAAGGGTAAGGAGGTTATTGCAGACCCTAAGCAGCAGTACGAGATTGCTCGCGAGATCCATCACAAGCACCATGGAGGCATCAATAAGACTACTGCAGCGATTGCCGAACTCTACCATTGGGTTCGCATAAAGGAGACTGTTAGCCAGGTCATTCGTAACTGTCCAGAGTGCAGCGAGATGAACAAAGGCCTGTCAGCTATGCGCCAGGGTCAAAACCAAGCGCGTGCAGAGGCAAGATCAGGATCAAGTTTCCTTTCATCAAGCGCCACGCAGCCGAACCTGACACCTACCCCACCGAGCTTGTTTTCACCAACGCAACCACCGCCTCCGTCAGATTCTCCGAATAGCCAGCTACAACTCGAGGCCGCACAGCAGCAGGGCACAATCTATCCGCAATACTCTCAAGACAATGGTTACGACTTGCCTGTTGATCCCGCGCTGATGCAAGGCATGCAACCTGCTGCAAACCTAGCTGATCTCCCGCCATCACCGTTTCTCGCAGCTCAGGTTTCAAATCGTGCCGGCCACGCAGGTGAACTTGATCATCAACGCATGAGTCTCGATCCAGGTTTAGATGAGCGGGCACCTACTGCAGGGGAGGAGATGCGAAGAAGGTTGAATCGTGTGAGTCAATACAAGTAAGCAGATACAGCATGTGCATCTTCGAACATAATGGTCTACGGCATGGATGACTAATGGATGCCTCCATATACTGGACCTCAAGAATCGACAGTCGATGTCGACCTGTCTATATTGATGGACGTGGTCGTAAGCCATGACGGCATGGTTAATCACACGAGGAAATGGAATGCTGCAAGATCATAGCGGCATTTTTAGATAATGCAATAACACAGCAATGGAAGCTTGTGAGCACGAATCGTTCCTCTCAGTATGATTGCGGTGATACTCTTGGACTGTGATTTCTAGATACCTCTATGAGAAATGTTGCTAAACTAACGACTACGTACTGCTATCCATCTTTTCGAATGTTGACCCGTATACATATTTACCTTTCTCCTTGCATCACTCCCTACACGTTCCGGTCGTTTCCAAATCTTTCTTCTGTCCTATGATTCAACTCATCTCTAGCATCGACTCTCTCTCTTATCCGTTTGACACCTGTTTTCATTAAAGGCATGTCCTCATGACATCTCTTGTCTTGACCTTAGCCTTCAAAGAGTCCCCACTCCTTCACCTTGAAGCTCTCCAATACCCTCTCTCTCACCGCTTTACTATCCTCCATCAATGGCGTCTCGTCACCTTGCTGCCCTGCTGGAGTGAACTCGCCCGGGTAGTGCGGAATGTTGATTGAGATCATAATCTTCAAAGGTACATTAGCAATGATGAAGTAGGGTTGTCAACAGTGCTGAGTAAGAGGTGATCATACGGAGGTTTGGGTGAAAGAAATGCTACTTACATCGGTACCTTGCTCTTTGAGGCGAAGAAGAATGAGGTGAATATATGTGAACTCGGGAGTCTTCCGATTGGGGTGTGGGTTGGGTGTTGGTGGGGTTTGGATGAATGTCAATGTCAAGACTGAGTTGTTCCTACAATCTCAGTCAGCCATGTATATATATATCAGGGCTTCTCATTTGATTGTGCCCTCGCTTTGGTCCTTTTTCTGAAGATATCAGACACTACGTACGGCAACGATTTCATCGCAGCACGGTCTTGCGAGATGATCGTAGTCTGGTCGCCGGTATCTTCGACTAGATCGCCAAAATGATACTGCAAAGCTTCTTCATCATTGCTCTTTTCGACATACTCTAGTATCTCGACGACGATACTAGAATAGCCGTTGCTGTCGAGGTAGACTTCTTGGTGGTCAGGGATCTGGCGGATCTGCCTGTTGAGTTACATCGTTAGCATGAAAGTCCGGAGTCTGCCGTATCATTTTCGAGGGGAGTTGTGTATTGGACGGTTGTAAATATTGGGCGTGGGGTTAATGACGATGCAAAGGGAAGGCGCGGGATGTGGGGGCACGCAGGATAAGAGAAGAACTTACGATGCGTCGGCGAAGTTGGAGGGGAGGTCGAGGGTTATTGCGCCACCGTAGAGAGGAGTGTTTGTGAATGCCATAGTGTAATCTGATGCTACAGAGAAGTGGCTGCCGTTTGTTGTACTATGTGCAGAACTTGATGTGGTACTTATGTTGCGACTATGATTTGGTGATGGCGAAGGCACGTAGGTAGCCACCAGGCAACATCAGGCAGCACCAAAATGGCTACCTGTGACATTCTTGACAACAGCGAAACAGCACTGGAGCTTGATGAGTTTGCTATCAAGTATTTTGTTTGCAGAGCCGTTCTCTGGTTGTACATATATTTAATTCGAAGTTGCAGTTCTACAACAGGGGCATATTACAGCTGCAAGAGAACATGTTTGATCTTGATAGCATTGCACAGTGGTCACGAACAAGATATGGTAGTATTTGTGAGAACTTGAGTGTTTCGACCTGAAATGTAGGGTATCGTTTGAGCTTTATGGCCCTTCTAAATGTTCCATATCCCAATTTTGAACGCCGTGCAATGCATGTTTCTTCTCCCAGACCTTATCATCCTCTTGAGTAGCTAGCGGTTTGTTGCCGTCTCAGCCAGCTCTAGATATGTGTCGGTCATTCTTTCCCCAGACCACCGTGTCTTGTGACCATCCACCAAAGAAGTCTAATTCCAGTTGACGAAGACGTACGTTGTCGCAGCACTCAACCTGATGCTGCAACCTGGTCGACTTCCATCGGGGCTGTTGCAGCCGTGGTGCGCGTTCCGTTGTTGGTGGTAAGGCCAATCGCTGCCTCTGCTTCTTTCTGGGAGTATGGTTCTTCGCGAAGTTGCTTGACCCTAGAAACCCATCAGCGCCGTTCTCATAATCGCAAAGACGATATTCTTACCTCCGTTTGTGGACCTTGCCCTTTTGATGCGCAGCAAAGTTGCCGTCGCTCTCAAAAAACTTTGCGCACTCCTTGCAGTACCATTGCCCTAGGCCAGGCAAATCTTCTATGGGCTTCGCATCCTTGAATTCGGCAAGATGCTTCTCGTCGCGCAAGTCGGCGTGGATCTGGTCGAGGTCGCGCGTATGTCTACGTGTCTTCTTCTTGGAGTCTTGTCCGCGTATGGCAGGCATGGTGGGCAGTATCCGCGGCCGTCGGTTATCCGTGTGAAATCGTGATGGTCGGCTATAGAGAAAGTTGCAGTGTGGAGATGGGGTCCGTGCAGGGTCTGCAGGTCAAAAAGACTTGTGGAGCTAGGTCGAATCAGGCTGCGGTAGATGCTACTGTTGCTCCAGAACCCGAAATTTGCCATGTCTGCAGGCCTACATGCTGACTCGGCACACAATTGTTGGGTCGGAAAAGGGAGCGCAGACCTCCGGGGCGCTCTTGGGCAACTGTGCTATCGCAGAACGCCAATCACCTCCAAAAGGAATGAGCGCGGGGTCGGTGAACGGCTGGTGGCTATGACGTCTGGGTGAAGTGAACACCCACAGCTCTCAAGCACCCGTCTCGACAGCCCCCAAGACGTGAAATACCAGCTGGGCCCCCGTCGCACACAAGACAATTGTACTCTCCATAATTACGTCCCCATTACACCGCGCTTGCACGTGAAGCGGGCCAACGGGACTGCGCAGCCGACCTGTTTCTGGTTTCAGGCGCCGAGGTATTCCGCACGCAGCTGGGGCTAGACGAGCCAATCACACACCTCGTGATCCTCATTAGTTATCGCCCAACTTGAGCCAGCTTCTGACGTTCTTTTCCTCCGCTTCCTCCATCACTCTTCTCTCCACACCACCCTCCCCTAATCCTCACCATGCAGAAGTTCTCGAGGCTCGGCCGCCTGGGCCAGAGCCTTGCTTCGCGCAGGCAATTGGCCACCGTCAGCGATGCTCCCCTCTCTCGCAAGGTCGAGATGACCAACTGGGAGAAGGGCCACTACATCAACTACCAGAAGATGAACGAGAACCTCCAGATTGTTCGCGGCCGCTTGAACCGCCCGCTTACCTTTGCCGAGAAGATCCTCTACTCCCACTTGGACGACCCCCACGGTCAAGAGATTGAGCGCGGCTCCAGCTACCTCAAGCTCCGTCCCGACCGTGTAGCCTGCCAGGATGCCACTGCCCAGATGGCTATTCTTCAGTTCATGTCAGCTGGTCTGCCCTCCGTTGCCACTCCTACCACCGTCCACTGCGACCATCTTATCGAGGCCCAAGTTGGTGGTGAGAAGGATTTGGCGCGCGCCAACGAGATCAACAAGGAGGTTTACAACTTCTTGTCCACCTCTTGCGCAAAGTACAACATCGGTTTCTGGAAGCCCGGCTCTGGTATCATTCACCAGATCGTGCTTGAGAACTACGCTTTCCCTGGTGCTCTCCTCATCGGTACTGACTCGCACACTCCCAACGCTGGTGGTCTCGGTATGGCCGCCATTGGTGTTGGTGGTGCCGACGCTGTCGATGTCATGGCTGGTCTTCCCTGGGAACTGAAGGCTCCTAAGGTTATTGGTGTCAAGCTTACTGGCAAGCTCTCCGGCTGGACTGCTCCCAAGGGTATGTTTTTGAAATATTGGTTTTCGAAAGCGGGGCAATCACGCTAACACAGTCTATAGACATCATCCTCAAGGTCGCTGGTATCCTCACTGTTAAGGGTGGAACCGGTGCTATCGTCGAATACCACGGTCCTGGTACCGAGAGCCTGTCTTGCACTGGTATGGCTACCATCTGCAACATGGGTGCTGAGATTGGTGCCACCACCTCCGTCTTCCCCTTCAACGACCGCATGTACGACTACCTTGCCGCCACCAAGCGCCGCGACATTGGTGACTTCTCCCGCGAGTACGCTGCCCAGCTCCGTGAGGACGAGGGTGCCGAGTACGACGAGCTCATTGAGATCAACCTTGACGAGCTCGAGCCCCACATCAACGGTCCCTTCACTCCCGATCTAGCCACTCCTATTAGCAAGTTCAAGGAGGCTGTCAAGGCCAACAAGTGGCCTGAGGAGCTCAAGGTTGGTCTTATCGGTTCTTGCACCAACTCCTCTTACGAGGATATGACCCGCGCCGCCTCTATTGCTGAGGACGCCATGTCTCACGGCATCAAGGCCAAGTCTCTCTTCACTGTTACCCCTGGTTCCGAGCAGATTCGCGCCACCATCGAGCGTGATGGTCAGCTCAAGACTTTCGAGGAATTTGGCGGTATGGTCCTTGCTAACGCATGCGGGTTAGTCATTCCATCCTCTGTTTGTTGAACTCTATGCTGACTTACTCAAATTCCTTGTATTGGTGAGTTATTTCCCTCCTTATAGCATAGCCTGAAGCACTTTGCGACTTTAGATTTTTCAGAAGTCCTGAATGTCTCAATGTCGCGGAGTGCTTAGGCTACACTTTCCCCTTGCACATTATGGTTTGTATGGTTTGTATAAAGGTTTGTAAGCATCTGAAGCATCGTGATCACTTTCTGGACTTCTGGATCTGGACCTACCTGGATTACCTGGATTACCTGGATTACCTGGGCTTCAAACGCAACGTTTGACATGATGTGGCTGATTGGCCCCCTCTTCTTGGGCTTCACCGCCAGCGCACCCTTCATGTGGAGCTTCCACTGAGGATGTCCTCACCCCCATCCACCTCTGGGTGTGTCCTCTTCGCCTTTATCCACCTCTGAGGCTGCTTCAACTCCCACCTCTGAGGCTGGCCTCATCTAGAGCTTCCACCTCTGAGGGCGCCCTCCCCTCTAGCTTCCACCTCCGGGGGCGCCCTCTTCAACATCCACCTCTGAGGGTGCCCTCTTCGCCTCAATCCACCTGAGGCTCCAGTCATGGGTGCGCACAGCCCAAATCGCCAGTGCCAGTTTGATTGACTTGGTATGTCTACTGAACTCGAGTCTTGAAGTGCATAGCTGACCTGAAGCCTTAGCCTGATAATCGACTCCCTCGATTTTGTCGCATCTGCCCCCAAGAGGGTCGCGATACCGCGACTACCTCCAGAGCATACTATCGTCAGCTGGCAACCCTACACATTCCTGATGCCCTGAGGGTCGTCAGGGTACACTTTGCCCAACAGCTCCTTCCACTGTTGAGGCCGCGAGGGCCTTCAGAGTGCATTATCATCAGTTGGTTGGCAGCATCAGCTACAGCTACCCTGATGGCGACATGTGCTTCTGATCCTCCAGACAGCATACCTCAGACCATCTGTATGCTTCCAGGGTGCATTATCATCAGTCTGTCGGCAGCCTCAGCTCCATCTACTATGATGGCGACATGCACATCCAGTCTTCCAGAGAGCCTCTCTCGAACCTGATGTATACATCACTCGCTCTCAAGACACTGTGTGTTGAGGCGGTAGCTCCTTCCCTTGAGCTCCTTCAGGGTGCTCTTTCCCGCACAGCTCCTGCCACAGCTGAGGCCGTGAGGGCCTTTAGGGTGCTCTTTCCTCCACAACACGGAAGTGAGTGCCGGTGACTGCACCTGCCATTCGGAGATGTCAACAAGCATGAAGGTTCTCTCACCTTCGCATCTCTCACCATCCCACCTCTCTCACTTCCATCTCACGACACTCGAGCAGCGACAACTACTCCACCCACCACCACCTACTACTGCTGCTACTGCCCAAATCGTGTCACTCGATTCGAGCTGCAACCGCCACTGGCGGTTTCCTCAACATGCTCTTCGACGCCCTCACCATGGGCGTCCTGATGGCGAATCTCATCTGGCATTGCCTAAGCAATACACCGTCTAATCGCAAGGGATTTGAGTTCACTACCCGCCTTACCAGCTTGCCTGTCATCCTGCAGCTGCTGTCCTCCGTCTCGATTACCTTTGCCCCGTGCCTTTTCGAGGTCCTCAACTCAGCTACCCCACCGTCAATCGCCTACCTAAAGTCACTACCAACCAAAGGTACTAGGCTATGGGGCGTTTATCTACTGGTGCTGGAGAAGCAAGGCTGCCGACCACTCGCATATGTTGGCTCAGCAACTCACTCCAAAGATGGAGTTGTGGTGAGGTTTGGCCACTACCGCAACCGTGTCAACCTACCACTCTACTTCGAGGAAGCTCTCAACGATGGCTACCACATCACTTCCTATGGGCTTCTCGCTACGATGCCGCTACCAACAAACAGACTGCTCATTATTCCGCTTCGCGTCCTGTTCCTCGCCATGGAGGCTGCTTTCACCTATGCGTTTGGAACGCTGGTCCCCGGACGTCCTGATTCTGCCCTCAGATATCTTTGCCTATGGCCAATCGACACCCTCGATTACGACCCTATCAACTCTCACACACCTTTCGCTGAAGGTGTCCGCTCCGGTGTTCGAGACTTCACCACTGAGGATGAGCGCGCTCTCGCCGCCGAGAAGGCTGAACGTTACAAGCTGCATCTAGCCGGCTACAAGCGTGACTGGTCTGCCGCTCGAAAAGAGAATCCAGACACGTATGAGTTAGACAAGGCCCATGCTCGCAAGAGGGCAGCAGAGTACTTTGCGAAGAAGCCAGATGAATTCCGTGAGAACGCTAGGAACAACTTCCACAAGACCAAGGCTACTGGGCAGTGGCACTGCGACGTCTGCGATGAAGACTTCGGCAAGAAGAGTGGCCTCGCCTCCCACCAGAAGTCCAAGACGCACAAGGCCAAGGAAGCTGGCACCTACGTCGAATCGAAGCACTCGAAATGGTTCGCGACGTACAAGAACAAGAAGGAGGCTGAGGGTGCCTACCCTTGTCGTGTCTGCGACAACAAGGCTTTCCTGACTGCAAGCCGTCTAGCCAATCATTGTCTCTCCGGCAAGCACAAGCGTAGAGCCGCCGCCGCCGCTGCCGCTGCCCGAGTCGACGACGTCGATTCACCGTGCATCCAGTCTACTGCCTCCGCCTCATCGTCTCACTCGATAGACGCTGTCCAGCCCACTAAGCCATCCACTGAAATCGACGATGTCGATTCTGACGATGATACATTGTCTGATATCGCTCGGTCATCTCGGCGTAGAGTCATCCGTCGTGCACAAATCGAGACCGACAGTGAGGACGACGACCTGGATCTGAATACACCGTCTACTCCACCCCAGTCGACCAATGCCTTCTCTCTCATGATGCCTGGTGCATACCGCACCGAGCTCACAGCAAAGACGAACATCACCAATGGCGATTTGGCTATAGCTGCTCCATCTACACCATGTGTTCCACCGCTGACCAACGCCTTCTCCCTCATGATGCCCGGTGTCTCTCGCTCCAAACGCACAGCAACGACGACCATAATCGACTCTGTCGATTCTGACGATGATTCATTGTCAGACATCGTCCGGCCTACCAAGCGAAGAGCCACTCGTTGTGCCCCAATCGAGTCTGACGATGACGACTATGATCTGGACATAAACACACGCTCTATTCCTGGTCTTGATGGAGCCTACGACGATGACGACGACACCAGCACATCCATCGACACATTATTCGGCCTGACAACTACACTGGATTCCCTTTCGATCAGTGATGCTTCAGATGCTTGTGAATACCTCCAGCCTGCATCATCAGACTCACTTGCTTATAGATCTCATGCTAACGTCGTCGCAGGTCAGGTATGTCATTTAGACTACATTCACTCTCTTACTTCCCTTCCTTCACCCCTACCCTCCTCCCCCCTACTCTCGCTATGATTGCTGACCCCCCCGTGGTGGGACAGGAAGGATGTAAAGAAGGGCGAGGCCAACTCTATCATCTCGTCCTACAACCGTAACTTCACTGGACGTAACGATGCCAACCCCGCTACTCACTCCTTCGTTACCTCCCCCGACCTTGTCGTGGCCATGACCATCGCAGGACGTCTTGACTTCAATCCTTTGGAGGACCATCTTTTGGACTCCAACGGTTCCAAGTTCAAGCTCAAGGAGCCTACTGGTCTCGGACTTCCTACCAACGGCTACGACCCCGGCCAGGACACTTACCAGGCTCCCCCTGAGGACCGCGCATCTGTCTCCGTCGCTGTCTCCCCTACCTCCGACCGTCTTCAGCTCCTCTCTCCCTTCTCGGCCTGGGATGGTAAGGATGCTAAGGACCTTCCCATCCTCATCAAGTGCCAAGGAAAGGTATTTGCCCAGCCTCCACGAGATACATAACACATACTGACTTATCTGCAGACCACCACCGACCACATCTCCATGGCTGGTCCCTGGTTGAAGTACCGTGGACACTTGGACAACATCTCCAACAACATGTTGATTGGTGCCATCAACGCTGAGAACGGCGAGGCCAACAAGGTCAAGAACGCTCTCAACGGCGAGTACGGTGCCGTCCCCGATGTTGCCCGTGACTACAAGAAGAACGGCGTCCCGTGGGTTGTCATTGGAGGTAAGAGAATTCTACTGCACCAATAAGTTGCATCTTGGCTAACGTTATTAGACTGGAACTACGGCGAGGGTTCTTCCCGTGAGCACGCTGCGCTCGAGCCCAGGCACTTGGGCGGCGCAGCCATCATCACTCGCTCTTTCGCTCGTATCCACGAGACCAACTTGAAGAAGCAGGGTATGCTTCCCCTCACCTTCTCCGACCCTGCCGACTACGACAAGATCGGCCCTAACGACCGTGTCGACTTGGCCTCCACTGAGCTCGCCCCTGGCAAGCCTTTGACCATGACTGTCCACCCCGCCGATGGCAGCAAGGAGTTCCAGATCCCGCTTTCCCACACCTTCAACGAGGGCCAGATTGAATGGTTCAAGAACGGCAGCGCTCTCAACACCATGGCCAAGAACGCCAAGCAGTAAATGCACATGATAGAGAACGGATGAGAACAATCACCACTGGGGATGTAAATACAGAAGGATGAATACCCCGCAGATGCTTCACGAATGGGGATGAGGAGATTCACGTCTGGGGTGGATCGAACAGATGATCAGACGGAGCTGGACACCCGCAAATGGGCGCAGTAGTGCAGCTTTCATGTCGATCCATTGAGCTCAATGTGGTTGGGTTTGCTTGTATTTGTGATGGTTAGCATGCAATGTATGACTGATTTTTCCTTGTTACCAACGGTACATGTTTTGACGTGATTGTGGATGATGGTTGAGGTGACTATGGAGCTCGATATCTCAAGTTTAACCCAAGACAAAAGGTAACGTAGGGGTATTCGGTGAAGTTCCTGGTATACTATGTAGCGACAGAAGATGATGTATACGTCCGGAGGACACCCTGTTCCCTGGATATCATCGCATTCCTCAGATATCAAGTACTATCGCGTGCTCGGGCCAGAGCACAGCAAAAACGTGCATGGCACTGAGAACGTGCGAGGTGGATCCCGGCACCGTTCCCGCTAGTCGCCGGGACAACGGCCGATAACAAACATGCTTGGCCAATACTTCCAACGTCTAAGCATCCTTGTGCGAACAACATTCTTGGTACCAATCGCACACACGACGGCTTGAATATCCTTACACATTATACTATCTTATACCAAATTTCGCGAATATGGCACGTCTACGCAAACCGAGCCCGAACGAACCGACTATTTTCATGACACCGTCCGAGACGAGAACAAGCCGATCAAGTTCGCGGAAGGCCACCCTTCGATACGCATCATCACAAGAAGACGACACCTCCATATTGGTTCCCAAGACCTCTAGGCGCATAGCGCGGGATACTAGCATATCACAAGACACAGAGCATTCGTTTCGCATACCGAAGGCAGCGACGCCCAGGGATGCGCTTACCCCGCGAAAGCAACGTGTACTGCGACCGGTCGAGAGCAACAGTCGTCTACTCCGCAAACTTAGCGATGAAAGTCTAGCAAGTCCGGAGAAGAAACAAAGAGAGCGAAGAGTACGTAGTGGGACAACAGACACAGATGTTGGAAAGAGGAACGGACTTCTGTATGCCAAAAGCCTGGCAAGAAGCGTGGTGAACAAGCAGGCGCAGAAGGGAAAGATAAATGTTGTAGGGGAGCAAGAAGCACAAGAGGCAGCTCAACGGTCACGCAACAGGGAACAGGAGGGTAGAGAGGAGACACTGAAAGACGAGACTGAGGAAGAGGAAGAGACAAGTCTGTGGTGTGGCGATGAGGAAGCTGCGACACAAGACGAGGCTGCCGAGCCAGTGGCAGATATCAGCGAGGAAGACGAAGATGATGAGCCTGTTGTAAAGTCAAGAAAGAATCAGCGACAACCGCGCGCACGACGTATAGTGTCTGACAGCGAGGAGGATGAGAGTGAGCTGAGCGCACCAGAGCCTCTCAAGCAGTCTCAACAACCGATGTTCAAGATTCCCGATCTCAAGCCAGTAAAAATGTTTCCTCAACCTTCAGCCGATCTGAATTCCATGCGACCGCCAAATACAAATGGCCATAGTTCGATGTCAAATTGGGCACAAGAGGTTGTCGATCTCACAGATTCACCAGAGGCTCCGGCATCTTCTGCACTCCCTGAACGCACCCACGTACGATCGAGTTCCTTCGCAGCTTCCTCTCGTCCTACCAGCTCAGCGTCAAATGCCCCCCTTCCAATTCTGACATACTCTCCAACACCTACTAAACAGCGCTCGCCTTGCAAAGCTCCACCCATCTCACGACCAGCGACACCTCCACTGGCTCCTCCCAGCCCAACTAAACTTGTCTCGCCTTCGAAAAAGAAGCCAGTCATTCTCAAGGCCAATGATATAGATGGAAGACCAAGTCTTGACGCGTTCTGGAATCCTGCAGCTGTGAATGAGTGGACCGACCGTCACTCACCAGCCAAAACGCTCGTGTCGCCTAAGAAGCAGAAATGGCGGGAAGACATCGTCAAGATGATGGAAGGTGTGGCTCTTGAAGACAGCAGTGACGAGGGTTACGAAAGCCCCATAGAGAGCCCCAAAAAGAAGCCCACAGATCGCAAACCAGCCAAAGCGAGACTGCCAGAGATTCAACCAGCCTCGAATGTCAAGCAAATCCGCGAACAACGCAAAGCCTTCGCTGAACGCAAGCACGCCATAGCTGAAGCTTTCCTCGTCGAGCTCGACACCACTATCTCCTCAGGCCGTATCCACGAGCTCTCGAAGCCTACAGGCGGCATCAAGCTCGTCTGGTCTAAGACACTCAAAACAACAGCCGGTCGCGCAAATTGGCGTAGAGAGCAGATACGAATCCGAACCGGGACCCTCCCCACAGATACGCGCGTAGAGATACGACACCACTGCTCCATTGAACTCGCTGAGAAAGTCATCGACGATGAGGAGAGACTCTACAACGTACTCGCGCACGAGTTCTGTCATTTGACGACATTCATGATCAGCGAAGTACGTAACAACCCGCACGGAGCAGAGTTCAAATCTTGGGGCCGCAAAGCTACTGTCGCCTTCGCCAACAAGGGCGTTGAAGTCACCACCAAACACTCGTACCAAATAGACTACAAGTACGTTTGGGAATGTATATCTTGCGGTTATGAGTTCAAGCGTCACTCCAAATCAGTCGATCCAGCCCGCCACTCTTGCGGCAAGTGCAAGGGAAAGCTCGCGCAGACCAAACCCACACCCAGAGTCGGAGCCGGTGTTACTGTAGGCAAAGATGGTAAGAAGGAAAAGAGTGAATACCAAGTCTTCGTCAAAGCCAACTTTGCACGTGTGAAAAAGGAGCTGGAAGCCGAGGGCAAGGACGCTCAGATGGGAAAGGTGATGGAGGCCGTGGCTAAGGAGTACAGGGAGAGGAAAAGCACCAGTGGTGGTAAGGGGAAGGAGATCATTGATCTAGAGGCCGCGCTGGATGGCATGAAGATTTAGATGTGAGATTAGATGAACGAAGTGCTCGTATATTCCCAATCTTGCAGGGTCTACCTGATGACACTCCCAGGTGAACAACTATACTATACGCATGCCGTCAGCTAGGAGTGACGTATTGAAGTCAGCTAGAAAACGCGACGCGACTCTAGCGCGACTACCCTGGTCAACGCGCCATCCAAATACCCATCCCCACTTTGCCATCACGTGAACCCTTCGTTGTCACCGTCAGCATCGTTAGCTTGCACACGCTACGGATTTTACAAACACCGTGATCGGAGACAGCTATAACCCTCTAGCACTATGGCGTATCCCCGTGCCAACACAGTGCCATATCCTCCCCTCCCCGAGCCACCAGAGGGCCCAGCACCCTCAGCGCTCGAACCACCGCCTAGTGGTGCCTACCTCGACATATTTCGAAGCCTCCTAGAACCCGCATCTGTCCTGCAGAAACATGGCTATCGATTCCAACAGCTGACAGACGCGGAAATTCATGAGAAACGAAGATGCAGTAACTGCAACCAAAGTAGGGAGAAGCATTAGCATTTGGAATGTGCACGTAGATCTCTACAGCGTTTCTAACTCTCTTGTAGCTATACAACAGCTCACCAAGGGTCTAAAAAAAAGCTCTGCTCGACCTTGACCAACAAACAACTTCAGCAGACATGCATCCCAGGACATGGCCTACAATGCTCATATATTATGAGGATGGTCAAACCGACGTTCAGCCTTCTACAGTACCATGCCGTTACCACTCAGCAGCAGTCGACCGCACCACGAAGGTGAATCCAACACGACACTTGCTTTAAGCTGCGGAACTAAATTCATTAGTGCTGGATGTGTTGTGGAGAGCCCGTTTCCAAGGCTACGCCATGCAACAGTACCAATGTTCACAAGATGCGCGAATACCGACCAAGTGAGCTCGATCGCTTGCATCAAATCCATGAAACTCCTCGATTTCATCCGGACCGTGCTACTTCCGTTAAGTTTGCCGTCGCAATCGACTGCGAGATGGGCACGGCTAGAAACGGAGATTCTGAGCTTATTCGTTTAAGCGCCATCGATTATTTGACCGGCGAAGTGCTGATTAACAACCTGGTGAAGCCGGATCAGCCAATGCTGCATCTCAATACCAAGTGGTCGGGTGTCACTTGGGATCAAATGAATGAGGCTGTGAGAAAGAAGACCACGCTGAAGGGGAAGTCTGGGGCAAGAAGACTGCTGTGGAAATTCGTAGGGCCTGACACAGTCATCGTAGGACATAGTGTTCACAACGATCTGAAGGCATTGAAGTTGATTCATCCACGGGTTGTAGACTCCTACGTGGTAGAGCATAAAATCATCGAGGAGAAGAAGGCAATCGAAGCGCGAGAAAAGAAAGCGAGTGAAGCAGCGGCGAGAATAATAGAGGAATGCCTTCCAGCGATCGCAGGGCTAGCTGATGGTCATGAGTCTTCCCTGACGACCAACAGCCAGATGGTAGGGAACTCAACTACCGCCACTGATGGTGTACCCAAAAAGAAAAAGGCCAAGGGTACAGGCGACTTAGCTTTGAAGACATTGCTGAAGAAGTATCTCGCCACTGATATCCAGACCAAAGGCAACAAAGGCCACGATAGCTTGGAAGATGCGACTGCGGCGAGAGACTTGATTCATTGGATGGTCAGTAATGTCCCGCTACGAACTGCATGTAAGACAAACCCTGACTTCCAACTCTCATATTTAGGTCATGCGCATACTACAGGAGAGGGATGATAGAACGATTTAGCTGAGATGGCTGTGGTCGAAGGCTGTATAAGTCTAGTGTAGTGCTGTGAAGCCCTTTGACTTCAAGTTGGGTTTGCTCGATCATCAAATTCTGGTCTAATATATACATCGGACTCATTTCTCTACTTACTACTTACCACTCTCAGTAGCTCACTTGGTCTCTTGACTTCTCTGTCGACACATCATACTACTTTAGGAAGCCCCTCACTATTCTCATCCTTATCTCAACATCTTCCAGCAATCCCCGATAGTCTTCCGGACCATAGCTACTCACGCACTCCCTTACGCCTCCACCCTTACGACGCTCTTGCATACCCATGTCTTTTAATAACGTGTCGAAGTAGGGCAGAGTATCAAAGACAAGGTCAGGCAATGTATGCCCATAGCTCATTGCGCCCCGTAGTACACAGTATTGTGTATTACGGTATGTCTCCTCAAGTGTCTTGGTGGGCGAGGAGGGAACAGACAGGGTACCGTCAAGGTAGGCGGTGATCCAGAGACTTTGAATGTACGCGTTGGGGAAAGTGCCGAGACAATGCACTGCGCCTGCGAAGGCGATGTTGCGATCTGCTATGGCTTTCGGAGGTACCATAAAGCGGTGCAGGCGGTAAGGCTGCGTATCTGTAGTTGGCTGTTGGGCATGGCGAAGGGAGTGGTTGGGGTGGTAGACGCGACTTGTGTCCCTCTCTTTGAGGTAAGGGAATTCGGTGTATAGAGTCTCTTCTGACCGCTGTATAAGAGCTTCTTCTTCGGGTGTTGGTGGTAATGTCGTTGGCAAGCCCAGCTCTTTCTCCAGCTCTCTAGGTTCGAAACGAAACGTGTATCCTTTCTGCCATCCTGTCGCGCATACGACTGCGTCCGTCTCCAACACCTGTCCCGACTTCAGTATAACCTGTTGTTCCCCATACAGACTGGCAATATCGTCTATGATGACCTTGATCTTCCCTTCTTTAACCATCTCAAAGAAGCTGTTTGGATAGTTATGAATTGACAGTGCATTGCCAACTTCAAAAGCGCCTCTCCACGGCCGTAACTTCTTTGTGTCAGGATGCTTATCCATCCCATTCAGCGCGATAGCGTCTTCCCCAAGTATGTTCCAGAAAGCACCCACTGCAGTGGTGAAGACACCAAATTAGCGTTGTTCTCACATGCATTCCAAACAATCACAACTTACCTAATTTTCTTCCGAGCCACGTGCGATGGAAGAAGGAGCGCAACCAGCCTTCAATGCCCGTCGTCGGTGCCCACGGGCAAGGAGACATGAACCCAAAGAAGCGTGTATGAACTAATTTCTCTAGCCACAAACCCAAAGGCGTGACGTGACTAGGTGTCATCCATACAGGACCGTTACCGTCGGGACGTATAAGTAAGGTTGCTGTCGCTGAAGGCTGGCTAGCGCATGCGTATGCAACGTCCCATGCAGACTTTCCAGATCCTACAATGACGGTATGTTTTCCCGGCTCCGCGATGACCGAGTGATGTTTCGGGAAGTCTGCAGTATGGATCACCAAAGGTCGAAACTTTGTCGACGTTTCATAATGCGGTAGTAGCGGCTTGTTCGTAGTGCCTACAGCGATAACCAGTTTCTTGGCCTTGATCTCAACACCCTTCTTTTCTAGCATAGTCGATGCACAACGAAGCACCCAACCGCCCCCATCTTTATCCTTCTCGATGGCATCAATAGTCGTTTGGCCCCTGAAGAACTTCTCTATGTCGGCCCATTTCGTGAATGCACAAAGGTAGTCGAACATCTTCGCAGCAGGTATATGCTCTCCCCTTTTCACCATAAACCTCTTCTCTTCCATAGGGAAGTCAGGATGTTCGTACATGCCCCACAAATTGTTAGTCCGAAGACCCGGAAAAACGCGATGCGGTGCCCATGGCCCGCCGATGCACGAGGCAGAGTCGAGGATAAGGATTGTGGCTGTGGGGTGTAGGCGGTGGTATGTGTGAGCAGTGGTGAGACCGTAAATACCAGCGCCTACGATTACAAGGTCTGCTTCTTCCATTTGGGAACGTGGGGTACCTCTGAGGTACTGGAGGATGTTGTGACACTATTGTTTCTGGTCACATTGACGGAGGTCCATAGGTGATGAGCACAAGGAAACCGTGGCAGGTAAAGCAGATTCTACTTATCCTATCGGTTCCTGCAACTTGAGCTACGACAGGGATGGCGGGAGGCCCTATGATTTTGATTAGGGAAAACAAGCGAGGCCTGTACCACTCATGCCATCGTTCCAGCAAGGACTACTAGCCGTTCACTTGTGAAGTTGTCGCTAAGTTCAATGAGTTTTCCAAGACATGAGAGCTAGTCGCTCACACGTAAAGCCGTGGCTCGCAAGGAGTCCGTGATCTTCAACGGTTATCAGTTCTTATTTACACATAAATCACAAGGCAAGATAAAGTGCGACAAGTGCGGGACAGTCCAGCGGAATTCATGGAATCAGAAACGACACTACCCGTCAGCATCATAGCTTTGCCTTCACAGAGCCTACACCAGCCTTGACCTGTACAGCACCTGATGCATCAGTATCGATAACGACTACAACACCCTCCGAAGCGGTTTCACCCGACTTCAGTACTATCTCCTGGCAGTCTTCATTGCCAACTTCGTTCGCAAATTGTACAACCACAAAGTCAATTGGTCGGTCTCCGACTACGATCATCGGCGCATGCCATGTCCCAGCCCCATATGTCACTGCTTGACTTCCATTTGCCACGAAGGCACGGAGATTCTTGAGGTCTGGCAAGCCCGGACCCTTTGGACGTGCTGACGGATGAAGTCGTGAGAACTGGCTCTGAGAAGGCGCGGTTTCGTTTGAATATGGGCTTGGTCTCGCTCGCGCAAAGATGTCCATAACGCTTCGTTTCCGTTCAATGTGCGGTGTAGGATATGGCGGCGCCCTACCCGTACGACGCCTTGAAGCGCTTGCCGGTAGAGTAGGAGCAACTATGACAAGGGACTGGGTGTGTCTTTCCTGCTGCGACAGGCCCATGGGGATAAACGTTTGTGTGGTGAAGGGATGCCTTTCGAGAATGGCAACGTCCAACAGCTGCCTTTGGAAGTCTTCGCATCCTTCCTCGTCCTCATCCAAGTCCAAGTCACCCCAGGAGCTGGGCATGCTCATGCTCGGCTCGTGTGGCCGGAGGTTCCGTGGGGAACAGACAAACATGTTCATCACCGCCTTGGCAGGTTTCTTGCTCGGAGCAAGGCCATACAGGTTCGACATGTGCGTGACATCGAGGTACTTGGTAGCCGAGCCCTGGTTGGCCGCGACCGCGTCGGGTGGTGGTATGCGGTTGGGGATGGGCAGCTGCGCTGACGGTGATGTTGTTGGGTTCTCGATGACAGTACCGAATTGCGAGAAGGCAGTTGGAGTCAGAAGCTCCATTGGTATTCGAATCGAGGGAGCGGGCATCGAGGTCGGCATCTCTGCGGCACGACGTCCAAGGAGACGTGGACGGAAGCTACGATGGATCTGTGGAGTTGAGATGGAGCTCGGGAGCTTGCGAAGCGCTACTGACGCGATAACGATAAGACATGGTATGCTGGCGCATCAGCACAACTCACTTTTGCGCAACGCCCGTGGGGACTATGCTGTTGATCTTGCATATCGATGTGGGTGAGCGGCAGAAACTAAAACCAGGCAATGTCCATCCTTGGTGCTATCAAACTGCGGTTGGTGTTACTTATTCGAAGTTACTGGCCAGGTAAAGCTGGTTGCAGATCATTGAATCTCGAATCCTTCTGTGCAGGCGGCATAAGATCGGTCTAGATTGCAGTGACGTCGATACGGTCAGAAGGAAAGCCAGTGGAAAAAAAAAGACCTCGCAGATTGATGACCCTATGCAGCTCCAGTCCATTCTGCTGTTCGGCCATTGTCCATGAGCTGGCGAGGCTGATGTCACAGTCAGCCAACGCCAGCGGCCCGCATTTTCCCCGAGCACTAGCGCGCGTGCCCACGGTTTTCTTTCTCGACTCCATGTTTCCATCGCCCTACGCTCGTCACACGGTCACCCTTCAATTCTCTGACGCGTGTTCCTCCTTCCCTCCCACGATCCACCCGTTGCCGCTGCGTGCGCCCAAAGTCTGCCCTTGGCCTATAAAGTCACAGAAACTACGTCACACTCGAACCCATACCCACACACCCGACGTGTTCCTGTCTTAGCCTTACTCATCGCCAACCCACAAAACCGAGCTCAGCAGTTGAGCCAGACTTCGCGACCACCAGCACCTTGCCCCACGCCCACTTGTACAACTTCCTGTGACTTTGACTAGTTATCATGGCTGTTCCCACACAGTTGGCTTGTACGCACGCCCTGTACCATCGCTTCTGTTGAAGCACGCTAACAATATTCACAGACCGCTCCGCCAAGGGCATCGGGCTCTTCAACGCTGCCCCAGTGTATGAGGCTCTCCCTGGATTCGTCCGGTGAGTGCCTCCGTTATGCCACGAACTCTCGCGCAGCTCCTACTCCAGTGCCGACGCTAATTCGCCTAATAGACCTGAAGGCAACCTTCGCTGCTGCTGCTACTCGCCTGACAGCAAGTACTTCGCATGGGCAACACCAGAACAGGTTTCGGTGATTGATGCCTCGGTCGGCCACGTCATTACCACACTTCCTACACCGAACGTCTACGAGCTCGGATTCTCCCCCCTCGGTACATATCTCATTACATGGCAGCGCCCATCCAAGGACGAAGACGGAAACGCTGTGAAGAACCTCAGAGTCTGGAAGACGCTGTCCGACGAAGCTGAAGATGACGGATCGCGGGCGGTCATCGGCGAATACGTCCAGAAGAACCAGAGTGGCTGGAACCTGCAGTACACGTCCGACGAGAAGTATTGTGCGCGCGTTGTAACAAACGAGGTGCAATTTTTCCAGTCGAGCGATTTGCGCAACCCTTGGAACAAGCTTCGTGTCGAAGGAGTCACCGATATGATGCTCGCTCCAGGCAAGAACCATTCAGTTGCCGTTTTTGTACCGGAGCGCAAGGGTATGCCCGCTGCTGTCAAGGTCTTCCAAGTACCTCAATTTACCCAGCCTGTATCCCAAAAGACTTTCTTCAAGGGCGACAAGGTCCAGCTCAAGTGGAACGATCTCGGCACCAGCTTGATTGTCCTAGCGCAGACAGAGGTCGACAAGTCGAACAAGAGTTACTACGGCGAAACCAACATGTACATCCTTAGTGCCAACGGCACCTTCGATTCGCGCATTCAGCTAGACAAGGAAGGTCCTATTCACGACGTCTCCTGGTCGCCTAACTCGAAGGAGTTCGGTGTCACTTATGGCTACATGCCTGCAAAGACTACCATCTTCAACCAGCGCGCAGTGGCACAACACAGCTTCGACCTAGGCCCGCGCAACACTATTCTTTTCAGCCCACACGGACGTTTCGTCATCGTTGCCGGGTTTGGCAATCTAGCTGGAGATATGGACATTTACGATCTGGCGAAGAACTTCGCCAAGGTCTGCCATGTAAAGACCTCAAACTCGACCTATTGCGAGTGGAGCCCCGACGGGCAACATATTCTTACTGCAACCACTAGCCCGCGTCTTCGTGTTGACAACGGAATTCGCATCTACCACGTCAGCGGTGGCCTCATGTACAACGAAGACATGGCTGAACTCTACCACGTCGTTTGGCGACCTCAGCCGACCTCGATGCACCCCCTAACTGACCCTTTGACTACTATCCCGACGCCGCATTCGTCCGCACTCGCCTATCTGAGCACCCAAAAGACACCATCGAAGCCTGCAGGTGCCTACCGCCCTCCCGGAGCGCGCGGGACTGCTACTCCCCTACACTTCAAGCGTGAAGACGAAGGAGGCGCGGCCTACTCCAACACTGGTATCTCTTCGACGAATGTTGGCTTCGCCAACGGGTTCGGCAAGCCGCGTCGGCGTGAGGTACCTGGAGCAGAGGCTGCAGATACTCTTCCACCCGGTGCTGCCCCCGGTGGTGGTGTCAGTCTTACTGGCGCCCAGGATGGCGATGGAGAGCTTTCCAAGGCAGCCTTGAAAAACAAGAAAAAGCGAGAGGCTAAGAAGGCTCGCGAAGCCGCTGACAAGGCTGCTGGACTCGCGGCCGACGGCGTCAACTCAGCTAACGGAGCTGGACGTAGCCCGGAACGTCGCCAGCGTAGCCGCAGCAAGAGCGGATACGAGCAGCAGGGACGAAGTGCCAGCCAGCACCGCAACTTCGGTAACAGCCCAAACCGTCAGGCTCGTCAAGACGGAGGTCAGCGCCAGAACCCTGCCCAGCAACGTCAGCAGGCTCCAGTGCAGACGCAGGCTCCTCCTCCGATTCAAACAGAGAGTCAGGGTCCTCCCCCTGACCTCACTGTCACCAGCCCTGGTGACGGCAACCCCCAGGATAAGAAGATCAGAGGTTTGCTGAAGAAAATGCGCGCCATTGATGAGCTGAAGATGCGTCAGGCCGGTGGAGAGAAGCTAGAGGATACTCAGGTCAAGAAGATCAGCACCGAGAAGCAGATCAAGAAGGAACTAGATGCCTTGGGCTACAGCGGCTAGGAAGTACTTCAACGTCCCATCAATCACTTTAAGCCTGATCATCTCAGCTTGTCGTAAATTATATAAGATGCATAATCAAGTCATGTATTTCGTTTTGCATTCAATTCATGGTCTCGTGATCAAGCTTATGGCCTCGCGTGGTAGTACCCCGGTGTCCAACGCTCCCTGAGAGATCGACCAGCACTTTAATCATGCTGCTCCTAGTGCGAGGCATGCCCGCCCTGTGTGCCCAACTCGGAAGCAAGTTCACTGCCCTTCTTGAATGTACCGTCGGGGTTGCGCTGCAAGTAACAGGTTAGTTACGGATTCATCAACTGATCCTGAAAACAACTTACTCCGCTGTCGTTGCTCGATGTCTCAGCACCGGATTGGTTGGATCCGTGCGAAGCATGTCCGCCTTGCGCGCCAAGCTGCAAAGGTGAGAGTACCAAGTCAGTGTATGTGTTACATCCATTTCGTATGGTCACAACGAACTTTACTAGCGACCTCAGAGCCCTTGGTGAAGGTGCCGTCTGGGTTGCGGCCCGCCTCACTGCTGTTCGAGGTAGTGTCTGCAGCGCCATGGGAAGCATGACCACCCTGTGCACCTAACTCGGAAGCAAGCTCACTGCCCTTCTTAAAGGTACCGTCAGGATTACGGTCAGCATTGTCGCTGCCGCCAGTAGAAGTAGACTTGACAAAAGTCAGTTTCTGTACACGAGTGTGCATGTGCTTGGTTCAGCTTACGTCGTTGTTGGCAGAGCCGTGAGATGCATGACCGCCCTTTGCGGCGATCTCTTTCAGCTCATCTTTTGGCAAGTTCGCAAAGTTGGAAGGATTGGAAGAAGCCATTGTTGAGGTTGTGGTCGCCTAGTGTTTATTTGAAGCGAGGAGTTTTACTTGTTGTGAAGACGGGTAACAAATGGGTATGGAGTGATGAAGATGGAGAAATACAAAGCACGTCTGTTTGTATCACTCTTTTTGTACGCGCTGCTGTTTGCATCCCTAGGCAACACCACGTCACAAATGCGGGCAGCAAACCTGCATAAGGCTACAGTGTCCACCTCCAGGCATGTCGGCGCAGATCAAACATCTGCGCACATCTGATTTGCCAGAAAAACGGTCATCGTGATGGGCAAGCCACTGTAGCCTGCTTGTATCCTTGTGCGGTGCTGAGGATTGTGTCAGGACGAGCTGTGATGTCATTTCACGTGATCAGACGCGTCGCGCGTACTCACGTGTTCTTGAAACACGCGGTGGCCAATCAGGGGGTTCGGTGGAAATGACTAGCTGTCTTCGACGTCACGTTTGACGCGAATGTCTGAGGCTGGGAGTGGCCCTGTAAATGGCCGCGATACTGACACGACTATTCGATTTCCCTACCATTATCGTCGCTACTCCGCCCTTCCCCTCTGAGCACATACTCCACATCGGTTGACACTACAATTATGAGTCTAAAGCGTAAAGCAGCGGCTGCGGCTACTGACGCGTCCAAGAAGCCTAAGCAGAATGGCAGCATCACCGCCTTCTTCGGCGCGCCAAAACCCAACCCCAACGCGCCAGCCAAACAGAGCGCTGCTGCAGCAAAGTTCGACAAAGACGCATGGGTCGCCAAACTCACAGACGAACAGAAAGAGCTGCTGCAACTTGAGCTAGACACACTACATGAGAGCTGGCTGCCGCACGTCAAGGACGTGCTACTTACTCCTCAATTTCTCGAGTTGAAGAGATTCTTGAAGAAAGAGCTGAATAGCGGAAAGACGGTATACCCGCCGATGCAGGATGTCTACTCATGGTGCGATCTCCCATGTCTTCTCATTGAAGCTTCCCCAATTAGAGAGGAGACTAATCGTCAATAGGTCGCGGCATACACCCCTCAATACCGTCAAAGTCGTCATCACAGGTCAAGACCCATACCACGGTCCTAATCAAGCCCACGGCCTTTGCTTCTCCATCCGCCCACCGAACCCTGCGCCCCCGTCGCTTCAGAACATCTACAAAGCCCTGAAGAAAGAGTACCCAGACTACCAGCCACCGCCAAACAGAGGCGGTCTTCTAACGCCATGGGCTGATCGTGGTGTTTTACTCATCAACACTTGTCTCACTGTCCGTCGTGGCGAGGCAAATTCACACTCAGGCAAAGGCTGGGAGCTTCTCATGCAAAAGGTCATCGACACTGTTGCAAAGGTACGGACAAACGGTGTTGTATTTTTGGCTTGGGGCTCGCCGGCCCAACAGAGGACCAAGGGTATTCCGGTCGATAAGCACCTCGTGTTGAAAAGTGTACATCCAAGCCCGCTGAGTGCCGCGAGGGGTTTTGTAAGTTCTGCGATCCGCCTTGGTGCAGCTAAGATACTAACAAGATGCAGTTCGATGCCGGTCATTTCAGGAAGTGCAATGCATGGTTAGAGCAACGCTATGGCAAGGATGGCGGCATTGACTGGGACCTGAATGTTGATGCTGAAAAGGCCAAAGTCGATGCCCCAAAAACCAGTGTCGATACCGAAAAGGCCAGCGTCGATGCCGAGAAGACTAGTGGAGACGTCGAGAAGACTAGTGGAGACGTCGAGAAGACTAGTGGAGACGTCGAAAGGAGCAGTGTTGATGGCGAAAAGGCCGAGCTATAGCTGATTGGGTTCTGTGTTTGAGCTTCTCGGAATCTTGGGGTTGGCGCACGGCGTTTCTCGATGACTTCTGCTTTGAGGTTTTTATCCAGAGTTGGGCAACCAAAGAGCAGACGTGGGAATAAGACTAAGCTCACTGTAAGGACGACAACCATTTCGGAGCAAGATTTCAATTTTAATACCCTCACCTCAGCCTTCTGTTCTCCTTGAAACCCAGAACATACCTCTCTTCACCTGTCCCACAAACCAACTGTCTTCGTACGCTTCATCAAAATGCCCTAGCGCCGTGAAAAACACCCTTCCGCCTTCGATTTCCTGACACCACTAAACGTAGGTGTACTAAGTCAGTATGTGTCTCACATGCAGTTCGTACAGGGGCGTTGCTTACAGCTAAGGGGTGGTCAGCTCCATGCTTCCCCCCGCTAAACGTTTCCGGATCTCCCCTCAGCAAGATCTGCAGATTCTTGTTCTCCCTAGGATGCGTGTGGAAGTTATACCATTCGTCCTTCCAGCCCTCGCGCCCACCACAGCATCTCATGATCTGATGTTCCTGGGAAGCCTTTTCAGGAAGGATAGTGCCGGCTTCGGGGTCAGGATGCATATCGAAACTCGCACCGATCAATTTCGTATAGCATTCGTTTCCTTGCATAGCTGCGGCTGCACCGTGGATAGCCACGATACCGCCCCCATTTTGCACCCAGATCTTCAATGCATCCAGTTCTGGGGGAGTGAAGATCGCGTCACCAATGTTTTGAAGGAGGACGATGACGTCGTATTGAGTTAGCGAGGACGACGTAAACAATGAGGCATCTTCACTAGTTGTGACATTGAAGAATTCTGCATTGTTGGCCAATTTGTGGAACATACGTATTCCGGCTGGGATGGAATCGTGGCGGTACCCGGTAGTCTTACTGAAGACGAGGACATTCAAGGGTGTAGTGCTAGCCATGTTGATGGTGCTATCCTGGCGTGTTTGTGGTAATCCACCTAAGATATATGTTTATTCCGAAGAGTTGTACTCACGCAAGACCAGACAGTGGTTGCTAGCAAAGGTATATGTTACAGAGCAAGCATACTGAATTAGGCTGAAATGCTATTAAACCCGGTATATGACGTCATGCATACCAACACTCTTGTAGAAGTAGACGACAGTCGTGTTGCTCGTGTCGAAATGCTCAGCTATGTGGGGTTGGACGTCTTCAGTGATTACGAGACTAAAATCTTGTTTAGAAGCCTGTCTGGAAGTATGAACTCTCTGTACATTGAAGACACGAAGGGTGCAAGGAAACTTTGTTCGGTCTTGAGATTACAGGGAGAACGGCAGGAAAGACAATCATAAGAAGAGACTGAAACAAAGAGCGAAGCGTTCGCATCTTGTTAATGTCTATACTGGAATGCGTACAAGGCAAGCTATGGTGTCGAGAGCAGCTTGTCAATACCATAGTAAAGCAGGTAGTATATGCCACTGGTGCTGGGACTTCGCAATGGTCACAGTCAAGTGCCGTTGATTCCAACCGGAACCCTACAAGCAAACACATAAAGACGGGTCAGCGTTTCTAGCTCAGCTTTCGAGTAGTGACGGACGATGATACTTCACGATGCAGCCAACAGGTGTTGTCATTACGCGAACTTGATGATTTATGAAGTGTCCACTTCGCGGATTGCGAGTAGCCATGTCAGCTGGGAGAGAGATGCGTTGCTCGTTCCAACCTTGGAAGGTTCACCCTTTTCTCGAAGACCAGGGCAGGCACACCTCGCTCAGTCCTGTCAGCGGTAGATACCGCGGTGGGGTGAATCTCTTGCCACCTACTGTTAACAGGCCTTAATCCGTTCGTTGAGTGTGATCACAGAGTCCGCCTCCACACAAGTGTGGTGTTTTGGCGATCGCAACTAGGTAGGTCAAAGTGTCTCGGGCGAATTGCAGGGGCCGGCCCGCATGCCAAGTCTCCCCATCAACAGTAACTTCCTTTTCAGGACAGGCTTGCTATAACAACAATACTTCCACACCAACCATCTACTATCTCGCATATCACACCCACGGCGGCAATATAAACGGAAGCTTGGTATAGCTTGGCAGAGGGCCCACGCGGGAGACTACCACTGCTGTACACCTTGGTCGATCGCATCTTTAGTCGTCTGTGTTGATCATGGCTAGATCATATCGCTGTCCGTCGGTGTCTTACTGGACGGCAAGCACGATAGGTATTGTGTAGCCCCCCATTCAGGATTATGACCCTAGTGAAGCCACAAGAAGATTATTCGGGAGTGACCGTAAGCATGAAAGTAGAGGCAAGGGGCTCGTTCCTCACCAGCTGCAGATTGCCTCAAAGTCGTCTCCCAAACAGGTCTCAAGAGTATCTTCTCACTCGATCTCGATGCCATAAGGAATTCATAAACAGTGTCATGTGAAAGCAGCCACTAACGGCCGAATTCGCCAGAATACCTCTTAGGGCCGGAGACACCACTATACACTATCGATGGTAAGATAGCGTGCTACAACAGCTTCCCGTTTCGCGTTGGACACGAGGTCTTTAGGTATCCATAATTGTACAGCAGATAAGCAGCGTTTTGGCGGATGACTTGCATGGAGAATACTAGGCTGTAGAGGGAAATTGTAACTTCAACAGTACCAATCACCGCTCCGCCCAGCCTTTTCCATTCTGCATGTGGAAGGACCATCGGCTTTCCCCTGTTCTATTGGTCTTGGTATCTCCAGCTCACCTGAACTACAGGACGACAAGGTGGCGAGGCTGGTGTACACATCCAAACCAAATACACAGGCCTGTAGAAGAACGGATTGAGTACAAATAGGAGGCGGTTCGCCTCTCGTTCTCAGGCCAGTCCTTACCAGAGACCAGCAGCCCTTCGCTTCTACCTCCAGTCCCGCCATCATCTCAGCCAGCTTCATTCAAGATGCAGATCAAAGACCTCCTCACCGTTCTCGCGATACCCGCCGTGGTTCTCTCAGCAGCTATCCCCCAGGATCCTACTGAGATTCCCGACTGGGAGAATGGTAGCCAGGAGGACATTGTTGGTGGATCAGCCGCAGCCGCTGGCGAATTCCCCTTCATTGTCTCCCTCCAGCGCAGCGGAAGCCACTTCTGTGGTGGAACACTTCTCAACGCCAACACTGTCCTCACTGCTGCTCACTGCGCGGTCGGACAAACAGCATCCAGCCTCACCATTCGCGCTGGCTCTTTGGTGAGAACCAATCTTTCGTTTATTTCCAACATGCTTCAAAGTCCTCCTTCAGTATCGAAGTGAACATGTGCAACTTCTCGCAAACCCGTGAGGAAAACAAATATCAAAGCTAACAAGCTGTTTTCAGAGCCGTACCTCAGGTGGCGTTACCGCCCGCGTTTCTTCCATCAAGGTCAACCCCGGCTACACCGCATCTACCTACAACGGTGACCTTGCTATCATGAAGCTTGCCACCTCTATCCCAACGAGCTCCACTATCTCGTACGCTGTGCTTCCCGCATCGGGATCTGACCCTGCCGCCGGGACTACCCTTACCGTCGCTGGCTGGTAAGTTTGACTGTCCCCCTCCGGTGCATACAAGATCCACCCATCTTCGAAGACAGTCTTCTGCACCAAGTATGTCTGTCCGCCAATGCATGGCTAACTTTCAACTCAGGGGTACTACTTCGTCAGGCGGTCAATCGCTCCCCACCAACCTCCTCAAGGTTGACGTACCTGTTGTCTCTCGCAGCTCTTGCCAGGCCTCTTACGGCACATCGGCCGTCACCACTCAGATGTTCTGCGCTGGTCTGACCCAGGGTGGTAAGGATTCTTGCCAGGGTGATTCTGGTGGCCCTATCGTCAACAAGTCCACCAAGGTCCTTGTCGGTGCTGTTTCCTGGGGTGAGGGCTGCGCTGCCCCCAACGCACCTGGTGTCTACGCCAACATTGGTCAGGCTACGCTCCGTAGCTTCGTGGCTGCCAACTTGTAAGGTCTCGACACCTACCAAAGTTAGGGGTAGGAGGGAAGCTGGAAGTAGTAGTGATGATTGGGATGGAGCATGAAGTGATGGTCAATGACGGACTTGGATAGTTTTCACAAAATGGACATCGTTCACTACACGCTTTTTTCCCTCTTGATTCAACACTCAAGGATCAACAACAACATATAAGTCTACCTTTGCCCGTATTCTTCTTAGAGTGGTAAGCGATGCAAGAAAACTCACCAGATTTCCCGCAAAATATGCTCACAATGCGTCCGGCGCAGTCAAGCCAAGGAGATGCAGGCCGGGTTCTTTGGAATGTACGCCGATAAACAATGTGTAAGCAGATGCAAGTAATTCTAGTCTCTGCTCTCTGTAGAAACCTTGGATATAGGTCTGCTACTGTACTACATTGACTCAAATATCTCTGCGTAAAACACTATTCAAAGCTTGTTTACAGACGTCGGGATAGAAATCAGCCTGAAGGAGGTGGGATATATTGAACTGTGCTGTATTACCCACCGGCTGTCTTCACAATTTGAACTGTGTCTAAGTCTCTTGTTTACTCGATTCGTGTATTCATGTCGATGTGTGAAATACACACTTTCGGTCGTTTTACTCGGAGGGAGAGAAAGGCGGGGAAATGCCTAGCCAACAACACTGAGAAGGGTCCGAGGTCGGGCCAACTGATCTAACGCTTCTTGGAACGACAGGCGTCATCACCTCTCTCCTAATCTACTTTATGCGCCTTTATCCTCGATAGCTACATCGTAAGGTCCCAAATTTGTGACACCATGGCTTCGCGACTCCTCGAACTCCCACGAGAGATCCGAGATCTTATCTATGATTATGTCCTTGTACGCGATGTTATTCCGGTCCAATGTGCAGCTGTCCTATCGGAAGTCGCAGCTAGTCGCAGCCCTGGGATTTGTAGACAGCTCGACAAGAACTACCCGTTGAGACGCATACGCGCCACGCGCCGCATTTGGTACATACCTCGCTTCGATATTGGTCTGACCTCCGCGGCGAACGATTCAGGGGAGCTGAGGAACATCCAAATGACGTACCAACTGGGAATGCCATCAGATATACTGTCTAGCCACAGGATAGAAATTCGGCTGTTGCAAACATGCCGACAGATTTACCACGAAGCTACGAAGTCCTTCTACGGAAAAAATCTGTTTAGCTTTACGGCAGACTTTAGCGTCCCGACTGCGTTCGCGTTCCTGTGCGACAGGCCTGCCACATCCTTGAAGCTTATCTCGTCAATCAAGCTTCTTTTAGTGGAGGCGAGCAATTTGAGGGGCACTATAGGAGCTCATTATCCTGTGCTTCGCAGGTCAACAGACTCGCTGGTGTTGCAATTCGCTTACAACCACTTCACGGATCTTTGTACTCTACTATCCACTTCGCGCATGGATTTGCGGCGGCTACATCTCAACATCAGCAGTTTACATCAACGATATGACGTAGCTCCTTCTTTGGTCAAAGAATGTTTGTCTTGGGAAGCAGAAAAGACCGATGGACCGCGACCATGGATCGCTTCCTGGATTGACCCTTTGACGAAGGTGGAAAGTCTTGAACACCTCAACATACATTGGGTTTTTGATCGACCACGGCTTTGTAGAGTGGCAGACACGATCTCTCATATGCGGTGCCAAATGCTTGCAGACACTCGAAGCACGCTAGCTGATCGGCCAGGCGCATCGGATGCATCCAGACTTGATTACCAACTGCACTATCGAGTCGCCATACAAGATGGCATCTCCATTAGTTATGAGGTATCTAAGAAGGACTTGGACAGTCACGGGTCGGCTAGTGATGATCTTCAATCCAGTAGAGAAGAGTTGATGACTGTGTGGCGGCGACAAGTGCGAGAAATATTCGAGGCTTCCAGATGTTTATAGCCTTACCGTTGTATACCAACCAGTCACGAACGAGGAGGGTGGATTGTACCGCCGCAGCCCAAATTGCAGGAAAGCCGTTGAATTTAGTTGCTGTCAACAACAGAGGCGCCCACAGGTAGTGTGTGCGCCTGTGTTGACAGTGAAAACAGCGTGCGATCTATCTTGCGGCTGGAAGATCTGCGTCCGATCGGAGTAAGGCGATCTGGGGTTCCGAAAAGAAACAAGGTGCAGCTTTTGCTCTTTGTGCAAGGGATTCCCTAAGCCGCCTGCAATCAGGTTAGCGGTCCCACATGGTTCAACGCTGTTGGCTAGTCTCCCTGTTCCAGAGATGCGATCCCTGCAAGCTGAGGACTCGTAGGCGGCGCTTCAACATGTATAGGAAGCACGGCATCACAGAGGGATTGCTTACTGTGTCGACCACGCCGCAAGACAATGGCCACTCATAAGTCATAGGTTCCGCGGTTTCACATTACTGCTTGCTCGGATCTGTCACCGTTGTGCTAACGCCCACATTTGTACAGCATTCTGCTTGGACGCCTTTTTCCAATGTTCAGCCTTTCAGGGTCCAGCCTTCCGCTGATCAGCCGTTCATTGTTTGAACCAGTTCCCCGCTGTTCAAATGCCTCTCTCACTTCTTCCTCCCCTTTTCCAACGGCTATGATGGCATATAACCTCGTTGATCCTGTGTCAAACAAGACACTCATCGCGTTGATAGCACTGATCACCCATTATATTGTTCACCGTGGCGAGTGGGATAACACCTTCCATATAGTCATCGGCATTTGGGTCATCCTCTTTGGAAGTGTTGCATGTTTCGAATATATAGCCGCTACGAGTACCAGGAATGTGAGCATTGCAATACAGCTCGCAGCAAGGACAGCTTCCCTCTATTTCGCTATCCTGGTGGCCAGTATACTGCTACATAGAGGGCTGTATCATCGCTTGCGGAAGGTAAGCATATGAGAATATCAGCAAAGTCTCTCTCGTTAATACTTTCAGATCCCTGGGCCTTTTTTTGCACGATTCTCAAAGTCGTACGGCATTATCGCTGGTGTTCTTTCTACCAATTTTCAATACTTCAAATGGCTTGAGTCTTTACACAAACACTATGGAGTGGACGTCATCAGAACTGGTCCTCGGGGTGCGTCTTGGAAGTACAAATTCATGTGAAACATACACTGACTTCGTATATCTATCTTGGTAGAGGTCACTATCTACTGTGCAGATGCAATTGCTTTGGTCCATGGACCCACTTCCAAGTGCAGCAAAAGTACTATTTACTCAACCACAGGTAAGTGGTGCCTGTACGAGATGCATGCGAGACGTACGCTGACTTCGTATCTCCACATCTGCAGGAGAAGTTGCAGGCCGGGCTCTTCACTTCACAACGAACAAGGACGAACACCGACAAAGGCGCAAAGTCTGGGACCGTGCGTTCAATGCTAAAGCCCTCCGCGAGTACGAGCCTCGTTTGAACCGGCATGCACTTGCTCTCATATCGAGACTCAAAGGGCAAGCCACATTTCCCTCAGTGCGAATTACAAACTGGGTAAACTTCTACAGCTTTGATGTAATGGGCGATATCGGCTTCAACCGCAGCTTTGGCATGGTGGAGTCGGGTGAAGAAGCTCATGTCATTAAGCTGTTGCACGATAGTCAGGCACCATTAAGTGTCCTTGCACATATTAGTTGGGCTGTGCGCCTCGTCGCACGAACACCAATTGGATCCCAGCCTCTCTTTGAGCACATGGACTGGAGCGCTAAAGTTCTTGAAGAGCGAAAGAAGGTAAGCACCTCTAAATCAGTACTTTTGTCTCAGTTGTATCTACTCACAGATAACAGAATACTCCTAAAGAGAAAGACGTCTTCTCTTGTTTGCTAAACCCGAATGAGGACCAGATAACCCCTGAAATGAACGCTGACTCACGACTTCTTATCATAGCTGGCAGGTAAGTGACTTGCGTAGACCTCTCACGGCCTCCGCGTAGCTTGATTCATTTCTCGATACTAACATGGGAATTAGTGATACTGTCTCTGCGACGCTATCTTACCTGTTGTATGAGTTGTGCAGGAATCTCACAGTTCAAGCCAAACTTCGCGCTGCTATTGATACGGTTAAACCGGAGAAAGCGCATCTCGACGTCGAAGATGTTGCGGAATGTGCATGTTTAGATGGGGTTATCAACGAGACTTTACGCCTACACCCTGCTACTCCATCTGGCCCTCAGCGTGAGACACCGCCCGAAGGTCTCACTCTACCCGACAGCACGTACATACCTGGCAAGGTCAACGTCTGGATTCCTATCTATAGTTTGCAACGCGATCCACGCTACTGGATGGATCCTCTTTCCTTCATGCCTGAGCGATGGACCGATGAGAGGCCCGGTGCCACAATTGAGAAACGTGCTTTTCTACCCTTCCTTACTGGACCTTGTGAGTGATATGCCTGTACAGACTGTATCTAAGACATACACTGATTTTGTACACCTAAATTCAGACAACTGCATCGGCCAGAAGCTGGCCATGATGGAGTTACGTAGTGTTACGGCTAATTTGGTTCGATCATTCGAAATCACCTTTGCGGATGGTGAAAATGGAAGCACTATCGAGAACAAGAGTCGAGACTGCTTTACGATGACTGTAGGAAAGTTGGATGTCAGACTCAAGCCACGGTATGAAGATTAGAAAGGTCATTGCTTCAGCATTCGGTTTCAACTATTTCTTTGTGCTGGCGTTCGGTGACAGTAGCTCTGGGAATGGTATATGTTTGTAGAGCTGAACGGGTCAGGTGTCATCTGCAACCAGTTCCATTTTTAGTCTCAAGGCAGTAGCTTCCTCTAACTATATCTGTCCTTAATGCAATCTTGCTTTATATCAGTACATCCCGATAAACACTGCATGCTTCAACATGTTTCACCATCTCTTCGTATACCTGCATCTGCCGCTTTCCCTCCAATGTAGGGCGGAGAAAAAGAGTGTCGAGCATTCGCGTTAAAATCTGTTGAAAAGAGGCAGCAGGACTAGAGTACTGGGGAATAGGACTGGGGATAGCGTAGTTCTCCAGTGAAGGTTAGGTCATTCAAACTAATGTACCCTTTGTCGCAGTTACATCTCCTCGCTTGACTTAAACTTTATCTAGAGAAGGGAGCCTGATTTTCGCATAACCTTAAATATCGTGATTGTCAACTGACCTTTCCATCCCATTGCGACTGACTAAACACAAAACTCTCTTGAACGACAAAACCTGAGAATAGCGACTCGCCAGCCTCTAACAGGCTTTCGGCTTTCGATATTAGCAATACCGCATACCGCGACAGCAAGTTTATTGACCATTTTTGTCACCATATATGCCGAAATATATATCCTCCGATTTTGATTACAGTTTTTTCCGCACTTTCTAGTTCTTCGTCGGATGGTGAAGGCAAAGACCAATCAGACAAACTAGTCCACAGCGCCATTCCTGCAGCAATAGTCAACAAATCTACCATGGCCAAACTCAACATTCTGCAATCATCTACCAAAATCTACAACGAACAGACACACAGTTTGTCCGCATGTTTTCGGGGTACCTTTTCCAACTTCAATCCTGACGCTGTCGAACTCAATAAGGTCGGCATTACTTACGAGTATGGGGATCATTACTTTGTCCTAGTTCGGTTACCTCATCCCCAAACCAGCGAGCTGATCTTTCAATGCGGGTTCTTGAACCGCGCATATGTTGGACCATATCTCGTCTACGAGTGGAATTCGCTTGTTAAGGAACAGATCGGGGAGTGAGGGGCCGCTGTTTATCACGACGACGAGAGGTGGGTAAGTCATGATTGTACGAGACGCACATGAGACATACACTGACTTCGTACCTCTGTGTTCGCAGGATGTTCACAGTAGTATATTGCAGTTCATGCGTTATCTTTGTGGTGAAGTAGCAAAGGGCCTTCAATATCAAGAGTTTTTGTATACGCTGAAACGGGGTACGAAGTCGGGTGCAGAGAAAGTGAAAGCACAACTCTTAGAGAGGTGTATGATAGTATCTGGAAGGGTGGAGTCAGACATCACAATGAAGGAGGAAGAAACGGGTAAAGAGGCGGACAAGTTTATGATGGAGTTCATGGTGTTTGAGACATGAGAGGGTACAGTTCTTTCAGTAGGAAGTTGACTTTACGCAGAGCTTTGGTGGGCATGACATGGTGTAATCATGGAACGGTAAACTGAATGCAAAGACTCTGATACGGGTATTAAGAATCTAGTATGTTCAAGAAGGGTGACGTATTCTGAGCCACCGCTATTTTACTCTGGCTTTTCTTTGCCTCCCATTCATTTGCTCTATCTGTAGCTTGAGCTAAAGAGTAATAGTGGTAGCAGTATAGTGAAAGCCTGTGGTTTAATCGTCGTCCGCGTAGATAGCGCTTACAGAAATGTCACATGCCATGGAATTCCACTCTCGCCTCTAGATATATTCAGGTATTATCGTGCCTTTGGTGAGCCAAACTACTAACAAATTCTGGAATCAACAAAACAACCGAGATAATTCTACCTGTCTTGTATCTTACCATGGACACTAGATCATATCGAAAATCACCTGAACTCAAACCCCCTAAAGAGCTGCGTCGCTGGAACTATGATGAGGAAAATAGGCTCCTCTACCTTATCAAAGTAGAAGAGAAAACTTACAAAGAAGTAGCAACCAGTTTGAACCGTTCCATACAATCTATACAACACCGCTATTCAATTATCCGACAGAGGGACGAAAGCGCTTCCATATCCTGGACTACCGAACTCGATTCCGCAATAATTGATGGCAGACGCCGTGGGCTGACTCCCAATGAAATCGCCCAGGAGATCAATATACCGGAAAAAGCCATTCAATCTCGATGGCAAGCCCTCCGGGCAGCGAAGAAAGTCCCCGAAGATGTCCTTGACCTTCGGCGGCGCAAACCGCTTCGTGATTTTACTCCCCAGGAAGACGAAACCATCTTAAATCTATATGTAGAAGGGCATGATGATAAGGAGATAGCGGTACTTGCGGATATCGAAGGGAAGAGTCAGACGGAGATTATGATAAGAAGACGGAAGCTGGTAGCTGAGAGTTCACCGATATATAGAAGATTGATTGAAGAACAGCTGCATCAAACGGGGAAGGAGCATCATAATAATAAGAAGAAGAAGAAAGAAAAGATAGATACACTAGAATTGGCGGTGAACGGACAGAAGTATGGATGGATGAATGAAGTAAACAAGGACGACGGTCCGGCATTGGGCTAAGTAATTTTATACAGGCTGCAATCTAAGTAGCTCTTGAGATAATTGGCGCAAAATCACAGACGCTCGCGCTATTGTTCCCGATCGGAGTTTTGACTCCACCATGGAGCGTCGCTTTCACCATTACTCAATAACTGCCTTAGGCTCCGCCTAACCCTTTACTCTTGCTACTACCACCCTTGATCTCATCATCAGCGTCCCGCGGGAATTGCACGCCCATCGCCTTCATCATGTTGCCTGCCGGGCCTGCCATCCCAGCTTGGCCTTTGAAAGCCTTTAACATGTTATCGGCGAGGTTGTAGTCTTCGTCCAAGAGTTCATCGTCTTCATCCTCCTCATCCTCTTCAGCAACGTCCTGGAGCTTTCCTTTGCCTTTCCCATTACTATCAGATAGAAGCCCTGTTCCTGGTTTGTGGTCGGACTTGGAGTTGACGTTCAGTGCCCCGTGGCTGAAGAGCTCAGCTTCCATCATCTCAGTGAGTTTTTGGATCTCCTCGTCTTCTTCCTTCTCAGCGTCTTGTTCGAGAGCTAACGCGCGAGCTTCATCAGTGAGGATGGCTTTCTCAGCTGCGGGCAACATCATAAACTTTTCGAAAGCTTGCTCGTATTCCGCGTACTCCGCGTCAGCCTCTGCATCCTCCTCGTCATCTGTGCTGCCATCATCTTCGCCATTACTGGTCTTCGCTTTGCCTTTGCCTTTGCTCTTCGTATCGTTCTCGGCTGGAGAGTCACTATCTTCAGGATCCTCCCATCCTCTGTCGCCAGCGTCCGAATCGTTGTCCACATCCATGGGGTCCAGACCTCCATCGGCACCCTCCGCACCAGCTTCATTTTCAGCCAGGAAGTCGTTGAAACGTGCAACCATCTTTTTCAAATTCTCCTCCGCATTCTTATCGCCAAACGCGCCTTTTGCGCCACTTCCTTTACCTTCTAGCTCTTTCTCAAACTCCGAGAAGTCAATATTGAGCCATGCCTCATCGTCCTCACGTTTGGGCCAACTAGCAATTTCAATGTCAGTGGGAAGTGTGTCGTCACCATTCTCCAGATCTTCTAAAAGAAGCGCAATCTCGCGCGTTGGTTTACGAGAGGCGTACAAGGAGTGTGACAGGAGCATTTGCATGCCTGCTGCGATTTTGATCCCGATTTCTGCTTTCTCAATTGGTTTACCAGATTTAGCGAGCTGCTCTAGTGCTGTATCCCATGGCGCCTGGGGCTCCCAGTGCTGGCCTAGAAGCTGAGCATAAAGGACTTTGGTAAAGCGAACGCTGACGTCGACAAAATCTTCCGGCGGGAATGTAAGAGGAACTTTGGACTTTTCGGGTTGTATAAGCCGGATGGAGATGGGATCTCGGAGATAAAAGGCTTCGACCACCGGTGCGATATAGGATGGATTGGTATGCAAGATATGCGCGACCTTCCTTGGTAGTGGAAGTGTCGCATGGTGCTGGTTTTCAGATATCGCAGCGGGATATCCAGCTAAGCGATGAAAAGCTTCTTTCTCTACTTTGCCGTACTGCTGTGGACGTGCTGGTGTCTCATCAATAATCTGTAAAGCCTGCACTTGCGTCAAAGGGGCAGGGTCTTCATCCTTCCCCAATGGAATTATCAGTAGGCGATGACTATTAATCCAGACTCTGTTCTCGGCAACCTCAGGGTTCAACCATTTTGGTAGCGCGTTGGCAGCCTCGATTAGAAGAAACTCTCCATCGCTGTCATAAATGCGGATCCATGCATCCTTGAACTCTTTGCTTAACTCACGCAGGAAGTAGACTATAAGCCATTCGTCTGCGACGCTATCGCCGTAATTAGATCGTCCTTTTAACAGCCACTGATGTTCTTCTCGGACTAGGTCAAGCGCAAGAGAATCACGCTGCCATATGTACTCCTTCAGGAACCTCTTTTCCAAGACGCTCAGGGCGCGTTGGAAGGCTTGTAATCTTTCCCTTGTCTGGATGTCCGAGAGCCTAGAGTCGATGATGAAGACCGTGTATTCCACGACATCATCGGGCAATTTCTTAGGAAAGCCATCGAAACCTTCCCCAAACCATTTGAGGTCATCCTGAGGGCCGTCCATTGTATTCGGCCAGGCGTTTGTGAAGGTAGTCTCGATCCGATGGCCCGAGAACTTAGGTCTGTACGCTGGCTGTTGTCCAAGGAGTGATATAGATCTACCTCAAGCGGAAAAGATGAAGCCTACAATGAGTTTTCTGGTGTAGGCGGCGCCGACGTAACGTGACATACGGGGAAGACACGCTTTTCGGCTTCTTGCCTACATGGGCTAGCGGCGGGCTGCATCCCAGTTGTGGTCCGAGCGTCCCCAAACAAACAACATCCATACTATCATGAGGTGGAACATGAGGCACTCGCACGACTGAGGTGCGCCCCAAAGGACCTTTCTATTTCTCTCACTCATGCTTTGCTAGAGTACATTACATATCATGGCGCACCTACCGGACACACCTCGCACAGAGGTTGGCGACACGACGCGCTTCACGATCAACGAGCCCTCGTTCAGCATGGAAGAGACGTTCCATGCGCCGACAGACCGCGACAACCTCTTCAAACAGATGAGCGGCGCCCGAACACCCCGACAGCCGCTTGCTGCCCGACGTCAGCTGAACGCGAAAAACGAGTTCACGCCCATGCTGAAGAGCGCAACCGCGAACCGGACGCGCCAGGTCAACGGACTACTCGACGGAAAGCTCACAACCCCCGCCGCGATGAAGCCAGGCTTCCAAGTCAGCAACACCCCGCTGCCTGAGGCGAGCACATTCGATATACATTCGAGTTCCTTCGCCGATTCCGTCGATGGCCGGACGCAGCTGCCAGACCCCAACTCGAGTACTATGAGTACACCTACAGCGCTACCGAGACGGGCGGAGGGCGAGATGGACAACGGAAATGGCAACGTACTTACTTTGAGGGAGCAGGAGGCTGTACGTATATCCCCGCTTAGCCGCCCTCACTCACCTGGAGTATCCTAACACAATTGCAGCGTCTGGAGCAGATCGACAAGGAGAACTTCGGACTCAAACTTAAAATCCATTTTCTCGAAGAGAACCTGAAAAAGATGGGCCCTGAGTTTAACCGACAGGCCATGGAAGAGAACATCAACCTTAAGTCGGAGAAGGTCACAATGGCGCGCGATATAAAGAACTACTCGAAAGACCTCAAAGCCGCCGAAAAAGAGCTAGACACATACAAACAGCAGTTACGGGAGTACGCCGAAAAGGTCAAACGGCGGCACGTCGATGAGGGCATGCGCGAAGAGATGGATGAGCTTCGAAGGCTGGCCGACGAACGTGCCGACGAGGTGGAGCGCCTTGAAAGGAAGCTGGAAGAAGAGAAGGGTGTCGATGAAGAGTTGGATAAGGTCAAAGCAGACCTGGAGCACACACAAGCGGAGCTCACAAGAAGAGACGAGTTGCTAGACGAGCAGGAGGAGCAGATGAGAGACTTGGAGGAGCAGCTGAAGAACGCGCAGAATTCACAGTCTGCTGACGACGAGGAGAAGGACCGCCGACTCAAGGACCAAGCTGAACGCATTGCTGAGTTGGAAGCACAGTTGCAATCGGCCAAACAGTCACAAGAAGATAACTTTGCGGAAAAGGACCGTCAACTGGCCGACCAAAGTGAAAAGATCGAGCATATCCAGGAGCAGCTTCGCGCAGTCGAACGTGAAAAGGTGGCCGAGATCAACGCCCTCAGATCCAAGCTTGATTCCGCTACTCTCGAAAAGGATCAGGAAATACGAGAGTTGAACGAAAGCCTTGACGAAGCCGAAAACGACCTCGAAGCCGCAGAGGAGCAAAAGCGTCGCGAGATTGCCATGGTTGAGGAGCGCTTACGTTCGATGGAGCGTGAGAAGGATACCAAACTCCGGGAGCTGCAGCGGCGCCTTCAGACTATTCAGAACGAAAAGGAAGCTGAGATGGACGCTCTACGCGAACGCCTGGAGCTTGCAGAGTCTCAGGGGGACAACCAAGTCCAATTAGCGCAACAATCCGCCAATGATGCTAGACAAAAGGTGGTCGAGATCACTCGCGAAAAGGGCGTTGAGATAGAATTATTGCAGTCGAGAGTCGACGCCGCTGAATCAAGAGCCGATGAGCTAGACGACTTCCGCAAGCAACACCAAGATGCGATGCAGCAGATTGCACGTCTACAACGGGAGGCGTCCGCATACGAGCAACAGTTGCAACAGCTCCGACGTGATCTCAACCAGAAGGATCGCGAGCTAGATGGATTAAATACGATACGACGTGAGCGCGATGATGCGACTCAAGAACTGACAGGCCTTCGTTCAAATCTAAACAGCAAAGACGCTCAGGTGCAGGCGCTCAACAACGCCACACGGGAACGCGACAACCTCTCGCGCGAACTTTCGAATCTTCGTCGCGAGCGCGACAACCTGGTCTCGAAGATGTCGAGCAAAGACGAGCAAGTGGAGGTCTTACGCAGAGGCAACAACGACCGCGACACCTTAGTAGCCACTCTTCGACAGGAACGTAGAGATATCGAGAGCGAAATGCGTACTCTGCGGTCCGCTGTGTCTGGCAAGGACACACAGATTGAAGCACTTCAGAAGATCACACGCGAACGGGATGCGCTGTCTCGAGATCTGTCCAGCTTGCAATCAACATTGCAAGCCCGTGAGCGTGATATGGCCGGTCTGCAAAAGAAGATTGAAGCGCAAGAGGCAACACTCCAAGAGCTTAAGCAACTCAGGAATGACCTTAGTGACAGAACACGAGAGCTGAATACAGCACGACAAACGATATCCGACCGCGAAGCTGAGCTTGATGCCTTAAGAAGCCACGCCGACGAGCCCGACACCCAGATCGACGTCATGCAGGGTCTAGTACGCAAGCGTGATGATGAGCTTGAGAACATACGCGAGGAGTTAAACGAACAGAGGAGCCAAGTTGACGCTCTGCAACGACTAGCAGAAGAGCGCCTGGAAGCTCTGGAGGAGCTCAGGGAGAACGCCCGCCGGGAGAAGGACGACTTCGAAGCCGAGATAGAAGTTCTGCAAGAAGATGCCGACGAAGTCGCCGAGGAGAAAGCCTCGCTTGAAGAGAAGATAACCGTTCTGGAGTCTATGATACGTGAAAAGGAGAGCCAGAACGGAGCTTTGCAATCTGAGTCCCGTGCAGCACAACGAGAACAGAAGGCTGCTCTTGAGAACAAGATTCGCGATCTTGAATCACGAATCCGCGACAAGGACGCTCAACATCGCAAACTCTTATCCGAAGCCAAGTCGGTAACGCGCAATCAGCAATCAGCTCTTGAACGTCAACTACAAGACCTGCAGTCACATCTTCGCGAAAAAGAGTCACAGCTGCGTCTCATACAAGCGTCGTCGAAGGCGATCCAACAAAAAGCCAACCAGGATGCGATTGATCTCGACGAACAGGCGGAAACCCTCACAAAACGCCACATCAAGGAGATCAACGGTCTCGCTAAGCAAATCCAGTTCCTCCGCGCACGATGCTCGCGAGCAGAGGCGTTCCGTGAAGCCCTTGGGTACCAAAAGAAGTTCTTCTTGATGCAGATTCAAACTTACAACGAATGGTATGTCTCGACTCTTCTACTTGACTCGTTCTGCAATACAGCCACTAACACCTCACAGTAATCAAGAAGATCTCAATCTCATCTCTCAGATGGGCATTACCCCCGACGTTACGGTGCACGACCGCCGACCCAAGCTCAAGTCTGCGATTATCGCTGTTGTCGCTGCGATCCGCATGCAAAAGCTAGCTGATGGCTGGGCGCAGAACAGGAAGATCCATGAACAGTTAAAAGCCAAGCTAGAAAGTATGAGGCGGAATAGCGGAAGGAATGTGGGTGTGTCAACTAGCGCTAGAAAGAGTGTGGGGGGTTCACATTTGAGGATTGCGAGGTAGGACTGGCAACATCTGCGAAAGTAGGGATGGTAGAGGCGTTTTTGTTATTACTATGCATAGCTTGGTGTCGACCACCACGGAACAGGTGTTGTGATTACCACTGTCGGTTTAGCGTATGATTGTTGCACAGAATGAAGTTATGACATTGGAACTCGATCTTCTTGAAATGTCCTCTTACGTTTTGTAGGCGAAATAAAATACTGAATGGAATTGGGTATCATCATCATTCCGCCATTGCTGCCGCCACCGATAAATACTATTGTACTTGCTCGCTGCACCGATTTCACCTTATTTCTTCAGCATTCCACAGACGCCGCAAACGCCTGCATCACCAGCGTTTACGTACTGATTTCCTTCGCAAGCAGCGCTCTTGCATCGCCAGTGATTCGGAACAAAGTCTTCCTTCAGTACGTTTGCACAGACAGCGCAAGTCAGCGCCTCTGCGTCATTCTCAAGGGAACACACAGGACAGGGAAAGCTTTGCGATGGTCGAAGTCGTAAAGCAGGAATATCAGGGTCAAGCTGAGATTTGTGAATCTTAGATTGAGAGAGTTTCGAACCCAATGGTGGCGTTGAGCCAGCAGGGGCAGCAGTCGGACGTGAGGTATTTGTTGGTGCAGGTTTCATCTTTAACGACTGCGATTTTGGTGGCTTGCTCGAGGCTCTGACCGGTGTCGACTTAGCCGTAGAATTGGGCTGCGGCGCGAATTCTTGAATCTCATCCATTTCTCTTCTTGCATCGCCATCGCTGTCGTTGTCGTCTTCGCAGATTTTAATGAGAGCGCGACCTTTATCGTCGAACATGCTCTTCCCGTCTACGTCCAATGCTGCACCGTCTTGATCGCCTTCGACAAACTCGTCTTCTGTTTCGCTGTCTGATGAAGGTTCCTCTTTCTTGATAGTAACATCCTCTTTCTTAACTGGATCGAAGCGTGCCAACGCCGCTGCTGCTCTAAGATCACGTCCTCGTGCGCTACCAGCGACCCTAGGCTTGCCCTTCTTCGGCACACCTTTTTCCAGCTTGACTTTAGTATCGTCGTCCGCTCCCAATGCTTGTCCTCCGACCCCGAATTTCTTAAGGATTCTCCGTTGCTTCCTCTCTGCATAGCTCAGTACAGGCTTTTCCTTTCCGCCTCTCTTCCTTTTGTTTCTCTTCCGTCCATATGTGCCACCACACAGATGCTCAGGCACATCCATTGCCTCACCATCGTCTGCTTGCAAGGCCCCTGTATTCAGATTTATACCCCTACCCCATAGCCCCTCACCAGTGTATCCTTTTGCCCAAAGTGCCCTCAGTTCCACTGCATACTCATCTCGGACCTTCCAGAAAGCCTTTGAATGATTCATCTGTTTGCAATGGGCAAGCTCGTGCACCATGACCATCTCCACCATCCTCTGTGGCAACCATCTTCCATTTCGGTCTCGAAGGACTAGTTGTATAACCTCGCCGGCATTGAAGTTGCGACCAACAAACTCAGTGTTGTAAGGAAACTCCTCGAGAGCTTGAACGAGAATCATGTGCGACTTCATGAAAGGGTAGCATATTGCTGCAACACGGTTGAGTATGTTCTCTGCTATGGAGGATGTCGAGCCTGGGAGGGTGCGGATGAAGTTTATGTGCGCGTTTGGACGTTGGGTGCGCTCGTTGATGCGTTCGAAACCGAGGACCATTGTGGGGCTTTGCGCATGCGAGACCAGTCGTGTTAGAATAGTGACCGGTATATAGGTATGGACTAGTTGAGAAAGTGCTGATTCAAGCGTTGAAGTGATTGTCTCTGAGCGGCAACACTGCGTGGCGGCTGCTTATGCGGAGATAAGCAGGGCGCGGCGTTAAGCGACGCGACGCGCCTACGACACGTTGCGTCATTATCCACAACACTTTTAGGCTGTGGCTCAGACTCTCTTGTCAACCTATATGTTCGCGATATCTTCGATTTACATACGAGGGACGTATCTTGCATCTTGAGGGCATCGTACATGAAGTCATGTCAGATTGGTATGTACAAGGTTAATAAGGTGATACAAATTGGCCTACAAGAAAGTCCCCAGATTGACGTGTACAGCCTTGACCTGAGTATAGGAAGATAATGCGTACGCCCCGAGCTCCCTACCAATACCGCTCTGCTTGTATCCACCAAATGGGATACCGAAATGCGAGTCTTGAGAACTGTTGATCTGTATCGTTGTTAGCGCCTGTCCAAGCACGGAAAATTGAGTCTAGAATCTTGCGGGCATGACTTACCCAAACCATACCCGCCTCGACTGCACCTGCAACACGGTGTCCCCTCATAATATCTTTGGTGAACACAGCCGCTCCTAGACCAAACTCAGTATCGTTCGCCTTCTCGACCGCTTCGTCTTCTGTCTTGAAGCTCTGGATGACCACAAATGGACCGAAGATCTCTTCTCGTACAATCCTCATGTCATTGCTACAATTAGCAAAGACGGCCGGCTCAACGAAGTATCCTTTCTCTGGGATGCCGTCTTGCTTGCCGCCATGGATGAGCTCTGCCCCATCCGATCTCGCTGTATCGACGTAGGATAAGATCTTTTGTTGAGCAGCTTTGCTGATCTGAGGTCCATGGTTGGTGTCAGCATCAAACTGCGACCCGATCTTTGTGTTCTCTTTGATCTGCTTTTTGAAAGCTTCGAGGAACTTGTCGTAGATGGTGTCTTGGACATAGAGACGCGACGTCGCGGTGCAAACTTGGCCACTGTTACCTGGATAACTTGGTCAGTCCCTGTACAGCAAATAGACGTCTGGAAGTTGAGAGGGCGTACCCATGATACCCATGTGCGACCACTTTACAGTCTGGTCGAGATCGCAGTCGTCGAATACCAGAAGAGGACTCTTGCCGCCGGTCTCCAGAGTAATGTTCTTCAGGTTATTGGCAGCAGCTTTCATGATACTCCGGCCAGTAATGGTGCCTAAAAGGTGCGGGTACCAAGTCAGTGCATGTCTCACATGCAGTTCGTACAAGGACATTGCTTACTTCCAGTGAAGGCAATTTTGTCAACGTGTGGGTGCTCAGAAAGCCGCGAACCAGCGCCCTTGCCATAGCCGTTGACGATGTTGACTACACCTGAAGGAAATCCAGCCTCTTTGATTAGACTCGCAAGGAACAGGGCACTGAGAGGTGTCTGCTCTGCCGGCTTAAGCACAACCGTATTACCACAAGCTAGTGCTGGGCCGAGCTTCCAAGCAGCCATCTGAGTCTTTGTCAGCTTCGGAGGTGCTCCAGAAGGCTGGATAGATACGTACCATGACGGGGAAATTCCACGGTATGATCTGCCCACACACGCCAAGAGGCTCATGCTTCGTATACGCCAGCTTTGCGTTGCTTGTCTCAATCGTCTGTCCGTAGACCTTATCCGCCCATCCAGCATAATATCTGAATACCGAGATAGTCTCTGCTACGTCTTCGTCCATAGCTTGCTGGTAGGGCTTGCCATTGTCCCAGGCATCGATGGTAGCAAGGATATGGCTGTTCTTCTCACAAAGGTCACCGAGCTTCCATAGCAGCTGGCCGCGTTCGGCAGCAGACAGATCCCGCCATGCTGACGACTTGAACGCTGTGCGTGCTGCAGTGACTGCAGCATCTATGTCATCTTCGCTACCAGCGGAGACCTTTGCGATAACGAGTTCATCATATGGGTTTATCGTTTCTAGCGTGGAGCCAGATTTGGAAGGAACAAACTCGTTATTGATGAAGAGGCCTACTGAATCTCAACCTCATATGCCTTAGACTTTGAGCTCGCTCACGCCTACCAGTAGGTTGTGTCCATTTCGTGCCATTGGGGGCTGTAAGCTCAATTGATTGTGCCATATTGGTATATGTGGATATGAGAAAATGAGCGTTAAATATTAACGAAAAGCGCATTCAATGATGGGAAACATGTCATATGAACAATGTTGGACATCTAAGGTCTTTCATATCTTGCGCTCATCAAATAGGACTCCATCAAGGCAACCCCGCACTGAGGCTGAGCGGAAGTTTGTCTCATAATTTGATCTCGTCATGACCATTATCCTGATCCGATGAAAAATGCCCATCGCACTTCCTAAAGCAGACAAGACCTAAATCAAGTCGCATTGCTGGCGACATGTAAAGCATGCGGGTCTCGATCGGCACATTTGAACTACGAAGCGCGGCAGCAGACCCAAGTCTCTTGAAAGGCTTTTTTTGGCATCATTCTCGCTGATTTTCCGGAGTATGTACAATCTTTACATTAGCCAGTGATCTATTCAGGTGATAAGATAGCCTCAATAGCTTCGTGATCGGTTTTGCCTGTCAACTTGCCGTCTTCGGTATAGTGCCATGCTAAGGCAAAAGCTCCACTCTCAGGACCTAAACTTCCGATCGACGTCTCGACTATGCCAGCACGCGCGTTAACATTGCCCTCCAAACTTCTTCCTCCGGTATAGTCGTTGTTCGGAGCTTCAAGACGATTCTGCTTGGTGACAGACAGGTTAGCGAGAGATAAGCTTTTACTCCATCAAAGTCACATGTGTACGCTTTGCACGCGAAACCTGGGGCCCCGGACGACGATCAGAGGCCTATCATCCTTCCAAACTGAGGCATAGCTGATCATTTAACATCGCTTATCAAGACGTGACACTATGACGAGTCGTCAGGCGTGCGATCAGTGCATGCTCAAGCCGGAATCAATGCAAGGGTAGTCTGGGGTAAAGAGCCAGCATGAATGACATTCCCTATCTGTGGATATGGACCATCATCATATCTTATCATGGCGAACGCCACATTGTTAGACAAAGATACGCTAAGGATGAACGAGATGAGTTGAAACTGCTCGTGATGGCTATATTCGACCACTTCGTACAGAACCTCAACTTCACACTCTCTCTACTACTCCTCCAAAATCGGAATCCAGTTCTTTCTCATCATGTTATCGTCTACCAACGAGAAAAAGCTCGGAAACCCTATGAGCCCTGTGACTACCCGTGAGGAAGGCATCGTTGAGCACGTTCATTTGGGTTACAATGCCCAGCTTACGAAGAATCGGTCATTGATCTCTGTTCTGGGGATGTGCCTTGCCATCGTTGCAGTTCCGTATGGTATTGGTGGTCCTTTGTGAGAATTGCCCCTACACGAACTGCATATGAGACATAAACTGACTTCGTACACGTACGTTGTAGGATGAGCGCCATCTACGGTGGTGGTCAGCTCTCCATATTCGTCGGTGTCCTCGTCGTACTCTTCTTCAACGGCTGCGTGGCCATCTCACTCGCGGAGCTAGCATCTCGGTATCCGACATCGTCTGGGGTGTATTACTGGTCATATCGGCTATGCGGCGAACGCAAAGGAATACGCAAGATTGTGTCGTTCTTGACGGGCTGGTTCTGGCTCATCGGAAACTGGACGATTGCGCTTTCTGTCAACTTCGGGTTCGCTTCTCTCATCGTTGCGACGGTCTCGGTTCACAACCCAGAGTGGATGGCATCAGAATGGGAACTGCTGCTCATATTCTATGCGCTGTGCGTGTTGGTATTCCTTGTATGCTCGTTCGGAGATAAACTGTTGCCGTACGTGGACTCCGTGGCCGCTGTATGGAACTTTGTTACCATCATGGCACTGCTAGTTGGTTTACTGGTTCGCGCACAGAAAGGCCGTCATTCTGCCTCTTACGCGCTGGGGAACTACGACAGTAGTTTCTCAGGTTGGGGTACAGGCTTTACCTTCTTCATCGGCCTCCTCCCACCTGCGTACGCTTTCTCTGCCATCGGCATGGTAACATCGATGACAGAAGAGTGCGCCCAGCCTGAGGTCGAAGTCTCTCGCGCTATCGCGCTGTGCATACCCTCTGGTGGAATTGCTTCTCTGCTGTTCATCCTACCGTTATGCTTCGCGCTTCCACCACTCGAAGACATCCTCAATGCACCTTATGGCCAAGCGCTACCATACGTCGTATACTCCATCATGGGATTGAAGACTGGAGCCTTGATCTTGATGATCATGATCCTATTCGTTACACTCTTCTGCGCTATCGCAATTACAAACGCTGCTTCCCATTGCACATGGGCGTTCAGTCGCGACAAAGCGCTTCCCCTTGCTAGCCTCTGGACACGCACCTTCGCCGGCCGACCAATATATTCCCTCACGCTCGTCACAGCCGTCGAAATGTTGCTTGGTCTGATTAACCTCGGTTCCAGCAGCGCTTTCACTGCTTTCGCATCCGTAGGCGTCATCGCACTTGCCATTGGGTACCTCATTCCTATCACCATCTCTCTCTTTACCGGTAGAAAGGAAGTCGCACATGCAAAATGGAACGTAGGCAGCCTGCTTGGCACTACAGCGAATATTGGTGCCATCGCATGGATCCTCTTCGAGATGGTGTTGTTTAGTATGCCAACGGTACTTCCTGTTACGGAAGTCTCTATGAACTACGCTAGCGTTGTGTTGGTAGGTTTTGCTTGTTTGAGTGCGCTGTGGTATGCGATTTCTGGTAGGAAAGGTAAGTAATGAAGAGACACCTATACAATGAAGCATGGCCGGATATTCTACTGACAACATTCAGAGTTTAATGGTCCTCCTGATGAGGTTTACAATGTTCATTAAGGCTTAAGATCTCTCACTGTCTTCGCTGTCGGATGATACATTCGGCTTTAGGCTCCTTTGATTGAAAAATCACAATTAGTCCTAGTGATACAAATATGTAGCACTTGATTACAAAGCCGTGCCGGTAGTCGAAATTTTTTGCCTGTGGTCATTGTGAACATTGTGAAATGTATTTTCCCATCTTCAGCAAACTTTCAGCTTCGCTCCTTTGGTGTTCATGTTAACTCAAGGATAATGTAAGATACAGTTCCGAAGGGCTGACGTGATATACCCTGAGCGTACTGATAGAGATGATCTCTTTGTTTAGGCATATCAAATACCGCAAGCGTATATCTGATTCATTGAGCGTTGGGTAAGGATGGCACACTCAGTGACAAGGGAAACCAGGTAGCAGGGAAAGCCTGTATTTGGCAATGAGGTATGAGTTCTAGAATATTTTCCAACACAAACATCCATAAGGCAATCAGAAGGGAAATTCACCTTCCGGTTTCTCCAATGCCCCACCATCAACCTGCTTCTTATGTTCTTCATCTAGATATGGAAGGAGCAATCCTTCCCAATGTTCTCTTCCCTTGTAGTAGCTGACAGTTTCATCCCAACTCCTGATCGCCTCTGCCAGCCGTCCTGGAACATGCGGCTCTTTCGCGATAGTAGTAACCGGCTCGAAGTATGTTCGGATGGTAAAGAGTAGGGCTTTAGACTTCGGAAGACGTCGAAGCGATTGCCTTTCCGAGCGGAAGTGGATATCTTCAACACGAAGACCTTCGGAATTGGCGGTAGCCCACGAGGCAACTGTATTGGAGTTTTGGTCGCCCATACGGTGGGACCACGCCAGACCGTCATCGAGCTGGATGAAGAACTACAGTTGGTCAGCACAGGAAGCTTGTAAAGCGGAGCGGGTATCTTTGTTACGTTGTTCCGAATGACAGGTTTTTCACACGGCATATTGGCAAAGAACCGGTTCATCGCCTTTTGTAATTTTTCTTGATAATGAGGTACCCCAGCTTCGATGTGAAGCTCGTCGAGCGACATGCGGTACTTCTCAGTCAAACGCCAGAAGCCAGGTAAGCAGACCGCTCCGGCATCTATGTGGTAGTGACCATCGTCGTTAAGTACCATAACTACAAGATCGTCCTGCACAAGCTTTGCTGCTGTGACCATAGCCTCCCTTGGTGTTGATGCCGGATATTGAAACTCCTCAGCGGTAATCGTGTTACGGAGGATGTTGCCGTGCAATTGAAAGACTTCCGGGTAGCGATGTGTGAGATACTGTGTCAACTCTTCCAGAACCTCAAAGCAGGCTAGTCGTGTGACTTCGTTATCGACATATTGCACACGAGATGCAACATCCTTCTCAAGCTCGCGTACCTTGGCGTCATGATAAGGGATGAAATTTGAATCCATCTCAATCCATTCGTTCCAATGCATCTTTCGAATGCCCATAGTAACGAAGTTTGGACCATGGCGGAACGGCCGGTATAGTTTGGGATCTGTAAGCTCCAACTTGTAGCCTTCCGCTGGTCTAGGCAATGGTGTTTTGAACGGTATGGATGATACTTGAGAGGGTCAGTGTCGTCCACTTGAGCAAAATGATTAGATGGCCGTACCTTTTTGTTTCTCATCGTGAACTTGAGGGAGGATGCTGCGCTTATTACTTTGACTCCGCCATAGTAGCGAAAGTACAAGCAGAATCACACAAGTCGCGAAGCCTAGAGGCGTAAACACAATCTCAGATGGAACCATATCCGCACTGTGGTAGTGGTATTTTTACACACTGACTTCGGCAGTGTTGTAAGCAGAAGACAAGACACGTTAAATGCTAGAGTATTGGGAATAGAAATTGACAACGGCGAATGACACCACTGGTGGCTATCTACATCTCTAGCGCAAGGTCGCCTGCATAGGTTTGCAAGAAATGTGGGTCGAGAGAGCTGGACGCTGTACTTGCCAGACCTGGCATAGCCTGAGCTGTGAGATACCGATACGCTAAACCCCGGATCCACACCTCGTGGCAAAGATGATGCCTGCGAACCTGCCATTTCGGGAAATTTCATTGGCCCCGTGAGATTGTTCGTATCTGCGATGAGAACCTGTCTGCTTGCATCGGAAACACTGAGGATAGCGGCCCAATGACAGCGAACTCGCCTATACCAAAGTGAGGCAAATTCCGGGCAATTTCGAATCGCTGGACTTTTGTATGAACAACTTGGTCTTAGTTCAGGACTCGTCCTCATTATGAAGTAGCCCTTGTATGCGTGCCACTTGAATGTGTAGCGAAGTGGATCAGAGCTGTTTTGCGTTGACTCGATACTTGACCCATACAGCAGAAACATGACCCATGCGTTGCGAGGGCATATAAGAAGCCGCCAACTGCGTAGATGTGTTAAAAGCAACTTCAGACAAACGTATACCACGCTTGACAAACTTTACGACATATTTGGTCAATTCCGTACGATCTAATCGTATCTTCTACATCAAGATCTCCAGTATGCCTGCAACATTCGGAAACTATGCGGGTACAGAATCGAAGTCGAAGGCTTTCCATTATTCCCAAGCTGTCAGAGTAGGGAATATTGTACGGATATCAGGTCAGGGTGGCTGGGATGCGGAAGGAAACGTAGCCCCGGATGCTCCAAAGCAGGTCGAACTAGCGCTGGAGAATATTGAGAAAGCTCTTCAGTCGGTCGAAAAGAGTCTGTCTTGGAGAAACGTCTACGCTATTCGATCGTACCACACAAACATCGATGAGTCTGCTGACATGTGCATCGAAGGCTGGCGGCGGGTTATGCCTGATCACCGGCCAGTGTGGACATGTGTCGAGATTACAAAACTTGGTATTGAAGGCATGCAAATCGAAATTGAGGTGGAGGCCCTAGTTGAGTAGGAGTACGGGACCGACGGTTGAAGAAGATGGGTTACAGTGACCAAGAAGTCCATTGTATCGTGGGTGGTCGCCCCCTGGACGTCCTTTCGTTGACGCGCAATGCGCATGCATTTGGGATGAGCGATCGTAATCTTCTACGACAGCAAATAACAGGGGAGTTCTGTTCAAATGACTAGTGTACACATAGCACTGTTTTTGAAACTTCCGCTCCACGTGGTAGGACTGCGAGAGGGCTCCCACAGTACCAGTAAAGTTTCTCGGACAGATAAGACAGACTCGAATCGCAGGTTTTTGTGTATAGTTTCAAGCGTGCTCATGACACAGTTCCGGTGTGCTTCCAAAAGTGAATGTGCGCCAGCTACATACAGTGGGAAAAGGGTACAGTTCTGCGCTCTAGATCTTGTATCCATGCCTTGTATGCACTCTAAGCACGCATGGACATGTTGCTGGAGGAGAAAATGGTTGGCTGGGATGTTTTGTATAGCGCTGTAAAGGTATATTAGACCAGCGTGCTGAAAACACCGGACAAGGGATAGCGATGCTGTTGCGACCGGGTGGAAAAGGTCTTGTTCCGCATCTCCATTAGGAGATGCCAGCATAGAGTATGTAGGTTGAAGCGCACGCTCAAACGCTTGCACCTTGTCAACACAAATCTCTATACCATTTTGAAGCCTGTGGTGGTAGATACTCATCTCAGACAAAGTTGACAGGACGGATCCAAGCGACTTAGTACCAGGAATAGATTCCCACCACACCGATCCAGGCTCCATGTGCTCCCAAATGGTGGGTGGGAACGAGGGTTCTCTATCTTGAAGGAGGGCATCGGTCAGATCAGTAGACGCTAGTTCCGAGAGCAACATTCTGGTGATTCTGTCTGATGACGACCACGCTGATTGAAAACCACCCATGGCGTTTATAATTGCAATCGCTCCGGCGAGGTGGCAGCGGGTCGAAGCATCATCCGACATGCAGTTGACGTAGCCTTCGAGGAAGTACAACAGCAGCACTGCGACTAGGAGTGCAGAGAGCGAGGCGTTCTCGCAATGCTCGCTACTAAGCTGACCGCGGATGGTTGACAAGCAATGAAGGCGTCTCCTATCCAGGGTCTGTTTTGAAGATCCTCGCTCTTGTAGGGCCCGGTGTTCCTCGGCAAATACACATAAGGCCTGGAGAACCGGTTGCGAGCGCATGGCAAGCGCGACTGGCGGAGGGACTGGCTTGTGGAGAGTTGAGAATAGTGGCCATAACCGTGCCTTGAAATATTCTACAGCTCTTCGCTCATTGACTGCCAGGTGGGTGTTGTTGAGGGTACGCTCTACGGACAGCTGTGGTGGACATTCGGGCACGGTTTTCGCAGGCCGCTTCTTCCATCTAAGTAGCAATTTGTCGTAGCTGCAATCTTCTGTCTTGGAGATAAAACATCGGCGGCACATAGGTTTTTGAAGATCGCATTTGACTCGTCTTTGCTTGCAAGGCCAGCACGATCCTTCAACCGTACGTCGACGCTTTGGCGGACTGTTGCCAGAGGATTCCGGGCGCGACATCTGTGTGCATGACGTGATAGTGGTCGCGGATTCAAAATTAGAGTGGCGAGATCGCAGAAGGAAAGTGACAGTAGGCGTCAAAGAGCGTTCTTTGGACTCTGAGATGGGAAGCACAAGAATGCCCACGGTGTTGATACATGAAGATCAGAAAGGGCGAGACGCCTCCAGGCCTCCGCTCATCGGCACCTCCGTATGCCGTCTGCCAAGACTGTTATTCCCGCTAAAGCCGCCACCTTAGGGCGCGCTGCAGTTGCTGCTTCGTCTCCGACTCCAACAATGCGATGCTCCTGAAATGTCGTTCGGTATGGTTCCCGCTGGATCTCATGGCGGTATGGCATTGTTGAGTTCAGGGCTGGGATCAAGACGAAACAAATAAGTAAGCAGCTTGTCGGAACTCATGCTTTTGCGTGCCGAGAAAGGCAACGCAAACGATACCTAGGTATGCAAAGTTCAACAAACTCGCTCTCCTTATCTGGAGACTTCTACTGTTACAATTCTTTCCAGGGCGGTCTGATCTAGTTGTGGCTTTTGCGATCGATACCAGCATTTCGCCTAACGCTCGACCGTCGGATCAGCCCTGCATTTTGGTTCCGAGCCGTAGTGCCAGGCTGCGCCTACAAACTGTTAGCATATTTACTTGTTACCGTCCAGCCTGTTAGTACCTGTAGTGGTACCTGCAGAAAATCGCAGTCAGCACAAGTACCGAAAAGACCCTCGCTTTTGTCAGTTTCTACATGCGCGTCGAGGCGTGTTCCAGTCTACACTATTCTCAACATCAGCGTCGGGAATGGTGTTGAAAAGGTGAGCTGACGCTAAGGCTTGGGTACCAAGATCAGTCGCAGAACAAGCCACCTTGCTGAATCAGTAGAGTTTGCAAGGCAGTAAGTTGTCTGACCTGCTGTGCCGATGCTGTTGCACACAGTTGGAAGTCTCGTGACGGCTCCGGCTCTCCACAGCATCGGCTGCTCGACTAAGCTAGTGTGGTCGATCTCCCTGTTCAGCCTCTCCACGTATGGTCAAGTGATTGAAGACTCAGCGCTATCTTTTCTATCGTTATCATCACTCGATCCTTGGGTACGAACGTCGACATTCCCATGTCGCTTGCTTAAGGCGATGTCACAAGACAACTCGATACTACTTTCCCCCCCCCCCCCCCCCTCACCACGCTCTCCCCTCCCTCACTCTTCTCCCCCTCCGCCGCTGCCACCTCCCTCCCTCTTCCCACTCTCTGCGACCCCC